>NW_003303476.1:47334-52682 GCF_000142945.1 Phytophthora infestans T30-4 | reverse complement strand
CAAGATTTGCACAGTGTCGGATCAGCATTAGCTTCACCCGTGCATTCTTTGCCAACCCAAGGTGGACTTTCTGTCGCATAAAATTTCGCCAGAAGGTGTCAGAGCTGACCCCAGAAAGCTTGCGGCCATCACCGAGCTTTCGTTTCCAACGAGCAAGAAGGGCATGCAGACGTTTCTTGGAGCGGTTAATTACTACAGCCGCTTCATTCAAGACTTCGCGGTCTACGGTGCGGCGCTGTACCAGCTCAAGGATGAAGACTTTGTCGTTGAAGGTGGCCTTTCTGTGGCACGTCGTTCCTTCAAAAAATTGAAGACGAGTGTTTCACATTCACCCATCCTCAGGCACTTCGATCGGTCGAAAGAAGTTCACGTCATGCTCTTTGCGAATGAATGGGCGTTGAGCACTACGCTAATGCAAGAACATGAAGGCAAGTTACACCCCGTACGGCTCCTCGGTCGGGTGCTCAAGGAGGCCGAGATGAACTACCATCCTGCTGAGAAGGAAGTTTTGGCGTTACTTCTGCTGTTGAAGATCTGTTACGTCCAGCTGGCAGGAAAGACGCTACATGTCTATACACGATTCTCGACGTTAGAGTGGGTGCATAAGTCGAAGTCTCTCTTCGGACGCGCGGTCCAGTTCGCAGTGCTGCTATCGCAGTGGCACCTTAAGGTGCAGCGCGTGAAGGAGAAGGATGTCGCCTTCGCGCAGCTACTGCAGTCAAGCATCACGAGCTTCGTTGACCTGGAGGACTCGCTCGCGCCGGTGGCACCTCCAAACAAGGGTTCCCCGACTGTTCGAATGGACCCCGCGTTGCTGTACGCCAGGCTTTCCCGTAATTACAGCGGATTCGTCATGTCTTTTGACGGATCAGCGAAGACAGAGAAGTACGGTGGCTACGGGAGTTGTTCATGGGTGCTGTGGAGCCTTCCTGAGTGGAAGATAGTGATTGCTGCAAACGCTTACCTCTCGGCCACCACGGTGAATGAAGCAGCGTACACAGAAATGATAAACGGTGTCAAGGCTGCTATTGCGCACGGTGCCGAGGATTTAGTCATCGTCGGTGACTCAAGGCTCGCGATTCAACAATCACTAGGGGTGATCGCATACAGGAAGGAAACTTTGCTAGCTCTGCTGAATACTCACAAGGCGCTCGCGGCCAAGCTTCGATCAGTTAAATATCTTCACGTTGTACGAGAATACAACGCTGCCGCGGATTCGTTAGCGACTGAAGCGCTGGAATCAAAGGTCAGCCGTGTCATCCTAGCTGAAACTCGCAAGTCGGAATCGGCGTCGCTGAATCGCATCCAGCAAATGATCTACGAGCCGGATGAAGATTCGGTAGATGTTTCGTCACGTGGAGCAGAGCGTCAAGTACATGTACTATCAGGTAGCGAGTCTTCAAAGTGGAAAACTTTCGAAAATTTCGTGGTTGATTACAGCTCACCAGAGTGCAATTATGGTAATATGGCAGTGATGCCTAGGCGACAGACGAAAGCCAAGAAACGCGTCAGGTTTGGAGATGAACACTCGGAGGAGGTCTCAAAAGCTCAAGAGGAGCATGAAGAACGACGAGAGACGTCCACCGAAGATTCATTCGGCGAAGATCTGCCAGACCATCCTCACAAGACTGTACCATCGGCATTTCCCGATGCGGAAGATGTTGATCCGGTAGCGATACAGCGGGAGCGACGCAGACGGATACTAGTGGTACAAGACGAGGAACAGAAGTGGTTTAACATCAAGAAGGTGCTTCAGGGCCAAGCACAAGAGCTGAGTTACAAAGAAGCTCGAGATGCCTGGAAGTATGCTGACCGGTTCGTGTTATCAGAAGACGGCGTGCTTCACTATCTTGGATTGAATCGTCGGTACGACCACGGTTGGCAAGAGGAGACCAAGCTGCGGCTTGTGGTACCAACAACGATGATTCAAGAGGTCCTGCAAAACTGTCACGACTCTCTGGAAGGAGGACATCAAGGTGTGGTGAGAACGTTCCACCGCGTTAAGTCCGATTATTATTGGATCGGCTTGTACGCAGACGTGGAGAAGCACGTGAAGTCCTGTCCAGATTGCAGCTCGAGTAAAAGCCGTCCACAGTTTCGTGGATATTCACCTGGCAACGTACTAGCCGAACGACCTTTCCAGATCGTCTCGATGGATTTTGTGATCCCACTACCGAAATCTCGCAGGGGCAACACGGCGTTGCTCCTATTTCAGTGCTCGTTCACGGGATTCGTCATAGCCAAGGCTATGTCAGATACGACTGCACTGAGTGTTGCCCAAGTGTTGGAAGAATGTGTGTACCGACGATTCGGAGCCCTATCATTAATAAGGCACGACCGCGGCCCACGCTTCATGAGCGAGGTTCTCCAAGCATTTGCAGAGATGATGCAGTCAAGATCACGAGCGACTTTGAGCTATCGGCCACAGCCTAATGGACAGCAGGGACCGCTCGGTGAAGTCGGTGATGGGATCCGTACGGGTGTACGCGGAAGATCCTCTACAGCAAGATTGGGACGAAATCGCGGAGAAGCTAGTATTTGCAATAATACTTCTCAAGACACTACGAGGAAGGAAACGCCGTTCTACCTCGTTCATGGTTGGGATGCGCAGTCGACGTTGCGGTCAATGTCGTCATCACTCAAACGAGGACTCGGCAAGCAGTCTGACGCACTGGCGTGGCGGCGCGAGATCAATCGACAACATGAGGTCGCCCTCACTATGGCCAAAGATTATCGGGCTGTAGAAAAGGAGCGAAGGGCTAAAAAGCATAATGAGGCCCTGAGTCGACTGGAAAAAGCTGCTGTACCTCAACCAAGTGAAAACGAACACTCGGCGAACCCTCCAGAAGCTTCGGAAGAGATGGAAGATCCTGCAAGAGCTCCACCGAGATCTCTTTTTGAGATTGGGAGCCGGGCGTGGTTGTACATGGAACGCGTCAAACCGGGCTTGACGAAGAAATTAGCTCACCAATGGCATGGACCTTTTCGGATCAAGCGCAAGGTGGAAGAGTTTGCGTACGAGCTGGAACTGCCTGATCGAAGTGGTTATCGCTTTTAGCAGTAGTGCATGTGTCAAAACTTAAGGCTGTCAGCGAATTCAACAGTCGACCGAACACTCGGTTGGTACTTGACGCGACTAATGAAGCAAGACTCGACTTCGATGAGGAACTACTGCCTGAAGACAGCTGGGAACCAGATCAAGTTGCCGGCGAATATGAAGTCGAGGCCATCCTCGACGACAGAGCGCCACTGACGACGAGCACGGAGCGTGCTGTACGCGAGTTCAAAGTCAAGTGGGTAGGCTATGAAGATCCAACTTGGGAGCCAGCATCCAACTTGTCATGTGGAGGTCTGCTGTACGACTATTTGCGAGCCAAGAAGAGCGAGAATCGGCTGCAGATGGCGCAAGTGGCGGACGAAGACTAGCGTGACTGGATCACGTGAGAACTGTCCACAGGGCGATGCAGCCTGTGGTAACAGACGAAAAACGTTACTGCAACAACAAATTGTATATGCATTTGAAGAACAACATGAACATGATTACGCTGTGGAAGTGGATTAAGAATAAGAAAACATGAATGCCGACCGCGGAGCGACCACTGAAAACGAAGTCACGCGGGACATCTCAACAGTTGGCTGAGATGCTGGAGAACGTCGTGGAACATGTAGCGAGGACATCATCGAAACCAACAGCAGTCTCGAGGCGACGTTGAGTGTGTACATCGTCGTGGAGAGGAGGCGCAACGCTCAGCTGCACTTGGTGACGTGACATTGCAGCCAAGTACGGAATTATCGAGGTCATCATGTGATCGACCGATGCCTCCGTACTTTCAGCCAGCATAGCGCGCAGCGAATCTTCGGTGAGTGGTGGTGTACCACCAGCAGGCGCAGGAGGAGCAGCAGGAGCCATCTCCGCGGATTCATCGGCGACATGGAGTGCCCCAGGAGCTACCGCAGGGAGTGAAGAGTCTGGGGCAGGAAGCGCCGAAGGACCAGTTGATGATGCCGCTGTCGGAGGAGGTGTAGCAGACTGAGGGACGTTCGAACCCTCGGCCTTGCCCTCCTGAGAAACAAGTCGAGTAATGCGAGATGATGAGCAAGGTGCCGATGATTCAAGAGAAGGATGAGCTGACGTACCTCCAGCTGTTCACGTTCGCGACGTCTACGAGGATTGAGACGCTGAAACGCGTCGGACACGGCTCGATTCAGACGCTTGGACATACGGTGGCGAGATGGTGTATTGAAGAATAAAGAAATGTCACAACGGGCACCAGTACCGTGGCTTCCATTGGGACAGGGGCAGTTGTGGTGTAGTGATTTCTCCGTAGTTGCGGATTATCACCCGTCGACAAAGACGTGACACCGCCCAAGATGTTTAAGCGACGAACCCTCGGTCAGGTGATGTACGGAGACGCCAAGGTGCAAGGGACTCGACGGCGTCACTCCCGAGCTTTTTAACGAGTATTGGATACGGCCATATGTCACTGAATCCAGGCTGTCCTTATTATTAATAATGGACTGGCCGGATTCGCATTCAGCGGACGATCTACGGTACGAACCCTCAGTGGCGGTTGGGATGAGTTCGCGGAAGACTCAGTGACCTTTGGAATGCACGTTTCACCGTCTGGGAACAGGGGCGCGGACCGTTTAAAGATGCTCATGCGACGGTGCAGACGACGCTTTGGCATGCAAGAAAGATCCATAACGGATCATTGTTCACTTGATATTTGTATACTTGATTAGGGACTTCTTATTAGGAATAGACCCGAAAGGGTAAGCTTAAATACAGAACAGAATTTCCACTCAAGCACACAGAGCGACGCCCGGCTTCAAGGTAAGCGTCAGGTCAAGCTTGTTTGAGTGTGTTATGCCTGTCGGTGAACTCGAAGCTCTGTAGCGAGGGTTCATCCGGCAAGGCCAAGAGACTTTGTGTATTGGCCGATTATTATCGGGAGGTTTTACGTGACGGCTTATTGTTGCCTATTTGCACGACTGGGAGTGCTTGAATTGCCTCCCTTTTATTTCTTCCAGCCGAGTGTTGAACACTCGGTGATCTCGTAAAAGGCTTACCCGTGCCTGGTACCCTTCCGCTGTTGGGACCACGAGGATTCAAAACACCTGCTAGCTTTGCTCGTGCTAGTAGCGTGTTCTTATTTTACTGGTTGGCCTATATAAGTAGGTCACAAGGTCCAGTTTGTCCCGGTGCAAGGGCAGAACTGGGGTCTTCAGGTCCGCCCGAACGATCGTTTACTATCCTAGTAGACGTATTGTTGTAGGAACATCCTAACTACATCTGTAGCTAGAGTTCACGTGGGATTTCCAACACCACACACTGGTGCCGCGACCCG
>NW_003303476.1:40552-47234 GCF_000142945.1 Phytophthora infestans T30-4 | reverse complement strand
GCAGTCAAGCATCACGAGCTTCGTTGACCTGAAGACTCGCTCGCGCCCGGTGGCACCTTCCAAACAAGGGTTCCCGACTGTTCGAATGGACCCCGCGTTGCTGTACGCCAGGCTTTCCCGTAATTACAGCGGATTCGTCATGTCTTTTGACGGATCAGCGAAGACAGAGAAGTACGGTGGCTACGGGAGTTGTTCATGGGTGCTGTGGAGCCTTCCTGAGTGGAAGATAGTGATTGCTGCAAACGCTTACCTCTCGGCCACCACGGTGAATGAAGCAGCGTACACAGGAATGATAAACGGTGTCAAGGCTGCTATTGCGCACGGTGCCGAGGATTTAGTCATCGTCGGTGACTCAAGGCTCGCGATTCAACAATCACTAGGGGTGATCGCATACAGGAAGGAAACTTTGCTAGCTCTGCTGAATACTCACAAGGCGCTCGCGGCCAAGCTTCGATCAGTTAAATATCTTCACGTTGTACGAGAATACAACGCTGCCGCGGATTCGTTAGCGACTGAAGCGCTGGAATCAAAGGTCAGCCGTGTCATCCTAGCTGAAACTCGCAAGTCGGAATCGGCGTCGCTGAATCGCATCCAGCAAATGATCTACGAGCCGGATGAAGATTCGGTAGATGTTTCGTCACGTGGAGCAGAGCGTCAAGTACATGTACTATCAGGTAGCGAGTCTTCAAAGTGGAAAACTTTCGAAAATTTCGTGGTTGATTACAGCTCACCAGAGTGCAATTATGGTAATATGGCAGTGATGCCTAGGCGACAGACGAAAGCCAAGAAACGCGTCAGGTTTGGAGATGAACACTCGGAGGAGGTCTCAAAAGCTCAAGAGGAGCATGAAGAACGACGAGAGACGTCCACCGAAGATTCATTCGGCGAAGATCTGCCAGACCATCCTCACAAGACTGTACCATCGGCATTTCCCGATGCGGAAGATGTTGATCCGGTAGCGATACAGCGGGAGCGACGCAGACGGATACTAGTGGTACAAGACGAGGAACAGAAGTGGTTTAACATCAAGAAGGTGCTTCAGGGCCAAGCACAAGAGCTGAGTTACAAAGAAGCTCGAGATGCCTGGAAGTATGCTGACCGGTTCGTGTTATCAGAAGACGGCGTGCTTCACTATCTTGGATTGAATCGTCGGTACGACCACGGTTGGCAAGAGGAGACCAAGCTGCGGCTTGTGGTACCAACAACGATGATTCAAGAGGTCCTGCAAAACTGTCACGACTCTCTGGAAGGAGGACATCAAGGTGTGGTGAGAACGTTCCACCGCGTTAAGTCCGATTATTATTGGATCGGCTTGTACGCAGACGTGGAGAAGCACGTGAAGTCCTGTCCAGATTGCAGCTCGAGTAAAAGCCGTCCACAGTTTCGTGGATATTCACCTGGCAACGTACTAGCCGAACGACCTTTCCAGATCGTCTCGATGGATTTTGTGATCCCACTACCGAAATCTCGCAGGGGCAACACGGCGTTGCTCCTATTTCAGTGCTCGTTCACGGGATTCGTCATAGCCAAGGCTATGTCAGATACGACTGCACTGAGTGTTGCCCAAGTGTTGGAAGAATGTGTGTACCGACGATTCGGAGCCCTATCATTAATAAGGCACGACCGCGGCCCACGCTTCATGAGCGAGGTTCTCCAAGCATTTGCAGAGATGATGCAGTCAAGATCACGAGCGACTTTGAGCTATCGGCCACAGGCTAATGGACAGCAGGAACGCTCGGTGAAGTCGGTGATGGGATCCGTACGGGTGTACGCGGAAGACCCTCTACAGCAAGATTGGGACGAAATCGCGGAGAAGCTAGTATTTGCAATAATACTTCTCAAGACACTACGAGGAAGGAAACGCCGTTCTACCTCGTTCATGGTTGGGATGCGCAGTCGACGTTGCGGTCAATGTCGTCATCACTCAAACGAGGACTCGGCAAGCAGTCTGACGCACTGGCGTGGCGGCGCGAGATCAATCGACAACATGAGGTCGCCCTCACTATGGCCAAAGATTATCGGGCTGTAGAAAAGGAGCGAAGGGCTAAAAAGCATAATGAGGCCCTGAGTCGACTGGAAAAAGCTGCTGTACCTCAACCAAGTGGAAACGAACACTCGGCGAACCCTCCAGAAGCTTCGGAAGAGATGGAAGATCCTGCAAGAGCTCCACCGAGATCTCTTTTTGAGATTGGGAGCCGGGCGTGGTTGTACATGGAACGCGTCAAACCGGGCTTGACGAAGAAATTAGCTCACCGGTGGCATGGACCTTTTCGGATCAAGCGCAAGGTGGAAGAGCTTGCGTACGGGATGGAACTGCCTGGCCGAAGCGGGTATCGCTTCTACCCAGTAGTGCATGTGTCGAGACTCAAGGCTATCAACGAGTTCAACAGTCGACCGAATACTCGGTTGGTACTAGACGCGACTAATGAAGCAAGACTCGACTTCGATGAGGAACTACTGCCTGAGGACAGCTGGGAACCAGACCAAGTTGCCGGTGAATATGAAGTCGAGGCCATCCTCGACGACAGAACACCACTAACGACGAGCACGGAGCGTGCTGTACGCGAGTTCAAAGTCAAGTGGGTTGGCTATGAAGATACAACTTGGGAACCATCATCAAACTTGTCATGTGGAGGTCTGCTGTACGACTATTTGCGAGCCAAGAAGAGCGAGAATCGGCTACAGATGGCACAAGTGGCGGACGAAGACTAGCGTGACTGGGTCACGCATGAACTGTCCACAGGGCGATGCAGCCTGTGGTAACAGACGAAGAACGTTACTGCAACAACAAATTGTATATGCATTTGAAGAACAACATGAACATGATTACGCTGTGGAAGTGGATTAAGAATAAGAAAACATGAACGCCGACCGCGGAGCGATCACTGAAAACGAAGTCACGCGGGACACCTGAACAGTTAGCTGAGATGCTGGAGAACGTCGTAGAACGTGCAGCGAGGAGTCAAATCGATTCCAAGTGTCTGGCCGCGGTGGCCAAGAGTGTCAACGAAGCCGAGTCACCACTCTCCTTCTCCTCTTCATCAAGAACCTGAGCCTCGGCAGCTGGAGCTGAAGCCGGACCCTGCGAATCCTCGGTACCAGCTTCAACAGGAGCAGCAGCCAGAGCAGGACGTGGAGTACCGGTGGCGAGTCAAACAATGAACGCCAGGTCGGAATAAGCTCGGTTGAATCGAGAGACGGGTCAACGATCACGCTTCGGTACACATCCACGAAACGCCTACCACGAGGATTGAAGAACTCCGGAGTACGCTGGCACGGGAAGTACGTGGTGTTGTACGGGTGCTGATGCGGCGCATTCATCCATCCAGTACGCCATGGCTGACGAGCGTCGAGAGCCGGAACTTCGGAAAGCCAGTCAGATGTCTGAGGTGCGAATGACAAGTTTTCAATGGGGTACCACGGCTTAGACGGCTCCAAAAGCAACTCGGGACGAATGAATGACACGCCGGAAGCACTAGATGAACCGAGTCACGACTCCACGCCATGTACTGCTCACGGTACTTGTTACGAAGACGATCGGCACGAAGGTCGCGCTCACTGAAGAGCTTCTTTAACATAGCTCTCAGTTCCTTCAAGCGTTCCTTGTCGTGGCCAACCTTTTTAGCTTCTTCAGCGAGACCTCGTTCAATACCAGCTAACGGAAGCCAGTGGAGACGCTCCCACAACGCGAACCCGAGGTCACCTTGCTTACCGCCGTCACCCCGAAGGTTCGCCCAGATCATCTTGAGACGGGTCTCAATCGGAGCACGCTTGGAGATGGGGACGCTTGGTTTGAAGTCGACAGTGTCAAAGAGGCAAGCTTGAAGAGGATAAAGCTGCCGAAGTTGCTGGTACGGGTGATCAGGATGCGAATAATCAAAGAACGCTTGGAGACCCTCCAACGTTGTACGCACGGTCACCTCACCAGCTGGTTCAGGAAGCGTTAAGCTCAAGAGTCGCTCGAAACACTTCTTGGCGCCTGCATCGGTAAACTCCATGTCCACATACGGAAGAACCCACGGTGGCAGGGTGGACGAAGCCGGCACCGTAGGGCGAGTACCAGGTAACACTCGGTGAGGCAACGGCTCAACTGACGGTGCACCACCACGACGCGGCACCGAAGTATAGGTTGCCGTAATCATGCGTCCAGGTCCAGCATCGAGAGTCCAAATAGACGGACGAGGAGACACTGGAACAGGAAGAGAAGATGCTGGTGCCGGAGGACTTGCTGGTGGCGAAGGAGGCGGGCCGGCAACGATGATTGGGGAAGTCATCATCGGCGAAGGATTTGGCCGAGGTGGAGTCGGAGGACGAGCTGGGCCAAGATTACTCCAGTTCCTGTTTGAATCTTCAACATCTTCGTCATCGAGTATGCTTGAATGATCGGTGGGGGGCGGAACATCATCGCTACCACTGGGAGCATCAGGAGAGTCATCCACCGAAGGTTCATTGTCATCCACGTCATCTCCATAGTCGTCATCAGCATTCCCATCGTCATCAATCTCCATCGAAAGGCCAGGCGAAGACACGCATGATACATCAGTCGTGGGAACAGTCGGAGCCGACTTCGAAGACGCGGAAGCTAGTGGAGCAGCCTCAACAGGGGCAGACCCTGCTGTAGAAACCACTCCCGAGACTTCAACTGCCTTGGATGTCGCGGCAGACGCCGAAGCAGACTTGCCTTGTGGGACAATCTGGTTTGACTCTTCATCTTCGTCACTCGATCCAAACATGAGCCGCATTTCCTCGGCCTCGCGCAGAGCCTCTTCAGCAGCACGTATGTCGGCTGGAGAAGGTGAAATCGTTGAAGCTGGTGACTTGGCCACATCGTGTGGACCCTGAGGCGGGAGCGAAGGCGCGTCAGGAGAGACAGGAACATCGTCGAGATCCTCAGGGTTCACGTCCTTACCCGAAGGCTCTGTAGCAGTTTCTTGAACCGAAGGGACGCTGCCTGGATCAGCAGTCCCCATGTCCACGTCACTCTGGTCGCCGCTGAGGTTGACCACTGCGGGAGTCGAGGAAGACGCTGGTGTAGGAGGTGGCGACCATGAACTTGGAGAAGACGGTACAGACTTGGACCGAGTCTTCATATGACGTCGTGGCGACTTAGCAGGAGAATGAGGACGGGGTTTCTTGCGCTTCTTCTGGGCCGCCTTCTTCCACGCCTTCGGACCGAACAGCGATCTACGAGCCGACTTGGGAGTTGAAGTATCGGCAGGTGGCTCATCACCGAGACCGGCAGCTGCCATCGAAGCACTGGCCTTGTCCGTTGGGATTGGAGCCTTGTCTTCGTCAGAGTCGTCCGGATCGTCGTCTGAATCCTCGCCACCTGGTCTAAGACGCTTATGGGACTTCCCATGGGCCACTTGGTGAGCTGCTTTGGCCAAAGCTGCCGGAAAGGTGTGAGGATTGTCCGAAGAAGCGGTGGCAGACTGAATACGCCGCAGCGCGACTAGCGTCTCCTGATCCAAGTCCAGCGCATCCAGGTCCAGCTCACCCGCAGTCAGACCTATCACGAAGGATTGTGAACGAACGTTAGTTGCTGAACACACGGTGGAAGGAGCAACATTAAGAGCGTACCTTCGACAGCCAGACGAAGTACCTCGGGATCCACCCCTGCCAGACTCACGTGTGCACGGAGGGTACGATTCGCTTGGAGGAGGCGAGTGTTACGGTCTTGCTGGTTCTCGAGGACCTTGAGCGTGTCGTTATCGACATACTTGCCCTGGGCAAGCTTTACCAGAAGGAGCTGGAGCTTCCGGGTCTGCTCAGTATTCGCGCCAATAGAAGACTTGTACACTTCGCTGAATGCGAATCCGGCCAGTCCATTATTAATAATAAGGACAGCCTGGATTCAGTGACATAGGGCCGTATCCGATACTTGTTGAAAACTCGGAGGTGACGCCGTCGATTCCCTTGCACCTTGGCGTCTCCGTACATCACCCGACCGAGGGTTCGTCGCTTGAACATCTTGGGCGGTGTCACGTCTTTGTCGACGGGTGATAATCCGCAACTACACTACATGCAGCGGGGCTGCCGTAGCTTTAGCGTCAGAGGAAGACGTTCGACTCAAAGAGTCACTAATACTAAGTTCCTTATCCAAAGGACACTTACAGCCCAAGACCAGGGCTCAAAGTTAACACCTTAACTTTTATGCTTCAAAACCAGAAGTGATTTATTTACTATTATTGCGGCCAAGCCGCCTAGGGGTAAATGTATCTCTTTAACTATCTAGCATAGTTAAACCTAATCAAATGCATAACGTGTGGCTTTCAGCCAACGTACTGAGAGACCTTGTTAACTCTCCAACTTATGTACTGAGAGTTTGTTAACTCTCCGGGTACTTCGTACCCCTGTGTGTTCCACACCATGTAACCCCGTTACACTCTCCCTCACTAAGATGAGAACATTCCGTTCTCGAACTTTCCTCAGCGAGGTCACGTCTTGTCAAGACGACGGAGGTCACTAGACCTCACCTGTGCGTTCTGCAGCTCCACGAGCTCACAAACGCGTTCGCATCCTTGATGCCTGGCACTCCCACTCCGGCCCACGGCCCAACGTCTCCAGCGCGTCGCGCCGCCCCTGCCTCGTCGGTCCCAGACCCCCAACTGCGCTCCGCAACTGCTCCAAGAGCATACTTCGTCTCTTTCGGTGGCGGAGTACCACCAAGAGTATCGCCGTC
>NW_003303476.1:8685-12379 GCF_000142945.1 Phytophthora infestans T30-4 | reverse complement strand
CAAGTGAGCTATGATCCGTTATGGATCTTCTTGCACGCCAAGCGTCGTCTGCACCGTCGTATGAGCATTTTTATCATCCCGCGCCCTGTCCCAGACGGTGAGCATGCCTTCAAAGGGTCGCCGAGTCTTCCGCTAACTCATCCCAACCGCCACTGAGGGTTCGTACCGTAGACGGTCAGTTCAACACTCGGTTGGAAGAATAAAAGCGTTGCAATACCAGCAATCCCAGTCGTGCAAATAGGCAACAATAAGCCGTCACGTAAAACCTCCCGATAGTAATCGGCCAAAACACACCGTCTCGTGGCCTTGCCGGATGAACCATCGCTACTGAGCTTCGAGCTCGCCGACAGACATAACACACTCAAACAAGCTTGACCAGACGCTCACCTTGAAGCCGGACGTCGCACTGTGTGCTTGAGTGGAAATTCTGTTCTGTATTTATGTTTACCCTTTCGGGCCTATTCCTAATAAGAAGTACTAATTACGTATGCATATATCAAGTGAGCTATGATCCGTTATGGATCTTCTTGCACGCCAAGCGTCGTCTGCACCGTCGTATGAGCATTTTTATCATCCCGCGCCCTGTCCCAGACGGTGAGCATGCCTTCAAAGGGTCGCCGAGTCTTCCGCTAACTCATCCCAACTGCCACTGAGGGTTCGTACCGTAGATGGTCAGTTCAACACTCGGTTGGAAGAATAAAAGAGTTGCAATACCAGCAATCCCAGTCGTACAAATAGGCAACAATAAGCCGTCACGTAAAACCTCCCGATAGTAATCGGCCAAAACACACCGTCTCTTGGCCTTGCCGGATGAACCATCGCTACTGAGCTTCGAGCTCGCCGACAGACATAACACACTCAAACAAGCTTGACCAGACGCTTACCTTGAAGCCGGACGTCGCACTGTGTGCTAGAGAGGAATTTTCTGTTCCGCTATATATGTTTACCCTTCGGGCCTATTCCTAAATAAGAGAGTACTAATTACGATATGCATATATCAAGTGAGCTATGATCCGTTATGAATCTTCTTGCACGCCAAGCGTCGTCTGCACCGTCGTATGAGCATTTGTATCATCTCGCGCCCTGTCCCAGACGGTGAGCATGCCTTCAAAGGGTCGCCGAGTCTTCCGCGAACTCATCCCAACCGCCACTGAGGGTTCGTACTGTAGATGGTCAGTTCAACACTCGGGTTGGAAGAATAAAAGAGTTGCAATACCAGCAATCCCAGTCGTGCAAATAGGCAACAGTAAGCCGTCACGTAAAACCTCCCGATAGTAATCGGCCAAAACACACCGTCTCTTGGCCTTGCCGGATGAACCAACGCTTCTTAGGTTTTCTTTCCATTTCGCCGAAAGAAAATAAAACACTCCAAAAAGCTTGACCAGACTCTTACCTTGAAGCCGGACGTCGCACTGTGTGCTTGAGTGGAAATTCTGTTCTGTATTTATGTTTACCCTTTCGGGCCTATTCCTAATAAGAAGTCCTAATTACGTATGCATATATGAAGTGAGCTATGATCCGTTATGGATCTTCTTGCACGCCAAGCGTCGTCTGCACCGTCGTATGAGCATTTTTATCATCCCGCGCCCTGTCCCAGACGGTGAGCATGCCTTCAAAGGGTCGCCGAGTCTTCCGCTAACTCATCCCAACTGCCACTGAGGGTTCGTACCGTAGATGGTCAGTTCAACACTCGGTTGGAAGAATAAAAGCGTTGCAATACCAGCAATCCCAGTCGTGCAAATAGGCAACAATAAGCCGTCACGTAAAACCTCCCGATAGTAATCGGCCAAAACACACAGTCTCTTGGCCTTGCCGGATGAACCATCGCTACTGAGCTTCGAGTTCGCCGACAGACATAACACACTCAAAAAAGCTTGACCAGACGCTTACCTTGAAGCCGGACGTCGCACTGTGTGCTTGAGTGGAAATTCTGTTCTGTATTTATGTTTACCCTTTCGGGCCTATTCCTAATAAGAAGTCCTAATTACGTATGCATATATCAAGTGAGCTATGATCCGTTATGGATCTTCTTGCACGCCAAGCGTCGTCTGCACCGTCGTATGAGCATTTTTATCATCCCGCGCCCTGTCCCAGAGGGTGAGCATGCCTTCAAAGGGTCTCCGAGTCTTCCGCTAACTCATCCCAACCGCCACTGAGGGTTCGTACCGTAGATGGTCAGTTCAACACTCGGGTTGGAAGAATAAAAGCGTTGCAATACTAGCAATCCCAGTCGTGTAAATAGGCAACAATAAGCCGTCACGTAAAACCTCCCGATAGTAATCGGCCAAAACACACAGTCTATTGGCCTTGCCGGATGAACCATCGCTACTGAGCTTCGAGTTCGCCGACAGACATAACACACTCAAACAAGCTTGACCAGACGCTTACCTTGAAGCCGGACGTCGCACTGTGTGCTTGAGTGGAAATTCTGTTCTGTATTTATGTTTACCCTTTCGGGCCTATTCCTAATAAGAAGTCCTAATTACGTATGCATATATCAAGTGAGCTATGATCCGTTATGGATCTTCTTGCACGCCAAGCGTCGTCTGCACCGTCGTATGAGCATTTTTATCATCCCGCGCCCTGTCCCAGAGGGTGAGCATGCCTTCAAAGGGTCTCCGAGTCTTCCGCTAACTCATCCCAACCGCCACTGAGGGTTCGTACCGTAGATGGTCAGTTCAACACTCGGCTGGAAGAATAAAAGAGTTGCAATACCAGCAATACCAGTCGTGCAAATAGGCAACAATAAGCCGTCACGTAAAACCTCCCGATAGTAATCGGCCAAAACACACAGTCTCTTGGCCTTGCCGGATGAACCATCGCTACTGAGCTTCGAGTTCGCCGACAGACATACCACACTCAAACAAGCTTGACCAGACTCTTACCTTGAAGCCGGACGTCGCACTGTGTGCTTGAGTGGAAATTCTGTTCTGTATTTATGTTTACCCTTTCGGGCCTATTCCTAATAAGAAGTCCTAATTACGTATGCATATATGAAGTGAGCTATGATCCGTTATGGATCTTCTTGCACGCCAAGCGTCGTCTGCACCGTCGTATGAGCATTTTTATCATCCCGCGCCCTGTTCCAGACGGTGAGCATGCCTTCAAAGGGTCGACGAGTCTTCCGCTAAATCATCCCCACCCCCCCCGGCCCGGGAGGGTTCGTTACCCTCAAAAGGGTTCGTTCTCACACTCCGGTGGGGAAAAAAAAAAAAAGATTGGCAAAACCCCCAAACCCCCGTCCGGGCAAAAAGAGCCAACAAAAAAGCGCCCCCGGTAAAACCTCCCCCAAAAATAAATCGGCCCCAAAAAACACACATCTATGGGCCTCTGTCCCGAAGAAAACCCCCCCCTAATGAGTTCTCCTATTTCGCCGAAAGAAATAAAAACCCTTCCAACAAACTTGAACCAAAGCTTACCTGGAAACCGGACGTCGCCTGTGTGCTGGATGGAAATCTCGTTCTGTATTTAGTTTATCTTTCCGGCCCATTCCTAATAAGAAGTCCTAATTACGTATGCATATATCAGTGGAGCTTATGGATCGTTAATGATCTTCTCTGCACGCCCAGCGGTCGTCTGCCACGCTCGTATGAGCAATTTTAATCCTCTCGCGCCTGCCCCAAAGGGTGAGCAATGCCTTCAAAGGGTCTTCTAGTCTTCCGTCTACTCATCCCCACCCGCCACTGAAGGTTCC
>NW_003303476.1:3864-6828 GCF_000142945.1 Phytophthora infestans T30-4 | reverse complement strand
TTCGACGGTGAACGTGTCTTCCAAAGGTCGCTGAGTATTCCGCGAACTCATCCCAACCGCCACTGAGGGTTCGTACCGTAGATGGTCAGTTCAACACTCGGTTGGAAGAATAAAAGAGTTGCAATACTAGCAATCCCAGTCGTGCAAATAGGCAACAATAAGCCGTCACGTAAAACCTCCCGATAGTAATCGGCCAAAACACACAGTCTATTGGCCTTGCCGGATGAACCATCGCTACTGAGCTTCGAGTTCGCCGACAGACATAACACACTCAAACAAGCTTGACCAGACGCTTACCTTGAAGCCGGACGTCGCACTGTGTGCTTGAGTGGAAATTCTGTTCTGTATTTATGTTTACTCTTTCGGGCCTATTCCTAATAAGAAGTCCTAATTACGTATGCATATATCAAGTGAGCTATGATCCGTTATGGATCTTCTTGCACGCCAAGCGTCGTCTGCACCGTCGTATGAGCATTTTTATCATCCCGCGCCCTGTCCCAGACGGTGAGCATGCCTTCAAAGGGTCTCCGAGTCTTCCGCTAGCTCATCCCAACCGCCACTGAGGGTTCGTACCGTAGATGGTCAGTTCAACACTCGGTTGGAAGAATAAAAGAGTTGCAATACCAGCAATACCAGTCGTGCAAATAGGCAACAATAAGCCGTCACGTAAAACCTCCCGATAGTAATCGGCCAAAACACACAGTCTATTGGCCTTGCCGGATGAACCATCGCTACTGAGCTTCGAGTTCGCCGACAGACATAACACACTCAAACAAGCTTGACCAGACGCTTACCTTGAAGCCGGACGTCGCACTGTGTGCTTGAGTGGAAATTCTGTTCTGTATTTATGTTTACCCTTTCGGGCCTATTCCTAATAAGAAGTCCTAATTACGTATGCATATATCAAGTGAGCTATGATCCGTTATGGATCTTCTTGCACGCCAAGCGTCGTCTGCACCGTCGTATGAGCATTTTTATCATCCCGCGCCCTGTCCCAGACGGTGAGCATGCCTTCAAAGGGTCGCCGAGTCTTCCGCGAACTCATCCCAACCGCCACTGAGGGTTCGTACCGTAGATGGTCAGTTCAACCCACGGTTGGAAGAATAAAAGAGTTGCAATACCAGCAATACCAGTCGTGCAAATAGGCAACAATAAGCCGTCACGTAAAACCTCCCGATAGTAATCGGCCAAAAGACACAGTCTCTTGGCCTTGCCGGATGAACCATCGCTACTGAGCTTCGAGTTCGCCGACAGACATAACACACTCAAACAAGCTTGACCAGACTCTTACCTTGAAGCCGGACGTCGCACTGTGTGCTTGAGTGGAAATTCTGTTCTGTATTTATGTTTACCCTTTCGGGCCTATTCCTAATAAGAAGTCCTAATTACGTATGCATATATCAAGTGAGCTATGATCCGTTATGGATCTTCTTCCGCCGAGTCCGACGACGGAATTTTCCAGAGCGGGGCCTTCCCCCATCGGACACAGTAGCTTGAGGAGAACTTGAGCGCAAAATGGCACTGATAGCCTCGTGCCCATCCTCCCCGGGAAGTGGGCAAGCGTACGGCTGAGGCGGATGCGGCACCGGTGGACGAGGACGAGGACCTGCAGCAGTGGGAGACTTGGGGTTGGCATAACGTCGAAGCCGCTGAGGCGAAGTCAAGCTCGCCAAAGGAGTACGGTGAAGCTGGGCGAGGGTCGGCTCGGGCTGGCTCGTAGCCGCCGCTGAGCTGACCGGAAGCGCAGCCGAGTCTGCCGGTGAAGTCACAGAAGAAGTCTGACTAGCTGGGGGAGCCACACTAGGACCAACAGCTGAACTCGCCACTGGAGCATCTCGGCGAGGATGGACAATCAACTCCAACCGCCGAGTTTCACCGGCTGGACCGTGAAGAACATCAGGGAAGCGAGACTCCAAGACACGACACAGCCGGGCGTTAAGGAGAAGGTCGGACGGATCAAGTCCAGGAACCTGCAAGCCACCGCCAGCAGCAGCAGCCATGTGAGGGTCGTGCATCGGAGTAATGCCATTCCGACGGATGAGCCGCTTCTGTCGCAAGATCACAGCCCGCTGCTCAGCGATCACCGACTGAGCGTGCCGCAGAGGTTGGGTGCCGGTGGAGCTGTACAACCGCACCGATTCCTGCAGCTGCTCGAAATGCTTGGAAGCGATGCCCTGAAGAGTGACGAACGCCGCATCCCTCTCGGAAATGGGTCGGAGAAGGACGTCGATCTCGGCGTCTCGATCCAAGACTTGCTGATGATGGAGCTGGGCTTGACCCAACGCAGCGTCAACCTTGCTCTGCTCAGCTGCGATAGCCCCAGCAATTTTTGCTTCACTCAGAGCTACAGCCTTTCGCAGTGAAGGAAGGAGATTAGCCGATTGCTTGGCAGCAGCCTCCAATCGAGACACTTGCTGTTGAGCCGACGAGAGCTGAGTTGACAAGTCGACATTACTGAGAGCAAGATAGTCCAGTCGCCGAGGCAGCGCGCGGTTCTCCTCCTGAACAGCTTGATTGTCGGCTCGGAGATCGCCAATGATCTGGGGGTAATCAAGAGCGGCGTAGTTGCCTTTCAAGATATCCAACAGTTCCCCCGCGGAAGCAGCATGCAAGATCGCTCGCCGCTGCGGGGGATCGGAAGGCTCCACGGAACGAGTAAATCCGAGGCCATGAGCACGGCCAAGAAAGTCAATTCTTCTCGGCGCTCGTACCCTTGCTCATTATCCCTTGCTCATGAGGGAGTCAAGACTCACTGGAGCAGCCGAGCTTTGACTGACTGGTGGCGCCCCGAAGTTGTGTCGCCCGGCAAGCTCGGTGGACCAGGAAGGCTTCACGCGAGAAGATCCCCGCTCGACTCCGCGGAAGGCTTCCACGGAACGAGTTAATTCGAAGTCTCATGAGCCATCGCTGATGAAGGTCAATTTCTTTCTCGACGCTCGTACCCCTTACGTCATTTAGTCTTGG
>NW_003303476.1:0-2979 GCF_000142945.1 Phytophthora infestans T30-4 | reverse complement strand
GGGATTTTTTTTTGCCACCACAACGCTGTCGTCTGGCCACCGTTCGTATGAGGCATTTTTTCTTCATCCCCGGCGGCCTGTGTCCAGAGCGGGGGACGCATGCCTTTCAAGGGGTTGCCGAATTCTTTCCGGCTAACTCCTTCCCCATCCGCCACTGAGGGTTTCGTACCTTAGATGGTCAAGTTCCACCACTCGGCTGGAAGAATAAAAGCGTGGCAATACCCAGCAAATCCCCAGTCGTGCAAATAGGCAACAATAAGCCGTCACGTAAAACCTCCCGATAGTAATCGGCCAAAAGACACAGTCTCTTGGCCTTGCCGGATGAACCATCGCTACTGAGCTTCGAGTTCGCCGACAGACATAACACACTCAAACAAGCTTGACCAGACGCTTACCTTGAAGCCGGACGTCGCACTGTGTGCTTGAGTGGAAATTCTGTTCTGTATTTATGTTTACCCTTTCGGGCCTATTCCTAATAAGAAGTCCTAATTACGTATGCATATATCAAGTGAGCTATGATCCGTTATGGATCTTCTTGCACGCCAAGCGTCGTCTGCACCGTCGTATGAGCATTTTTATCATCCCGCGCCCTGTCCCAGACGGTGAGCATGCCTTCAAAGGGTCGCCGAGTCTTCCGCTAACTCATCCCAACCGCCACTGAGGGTTCGTACCGTAGATGGTCAGTTCAACACTCGGTTGGAAGAATAAAAGAGTTGCAATACCAGCAATACCAGTCGTGCAAATAGGCAACAATAAGCCGTCACGTAAAACCTCCCGATAGTAATCGGCCAAAACACACAGTCTCTTGGCCTTGCCGGATGAACCATCGCTACTGAGCTTCGAGTTCGCCGACAGACATAACACACTCAAACAAGCTTGACCAGACGCTTACCTTGAAGCCGGACGTCGCTCTGTGTGCTTGAGTGGAAATTCTGTTCTGTATTTATGTTTACCCTTTCGGGCCTATACCTAATAAGAAGTCCTAATTACGTATACATATATCAAGTCAGCTATGATCCGTTATGGATCTTCTTGCACGCCAAGCGTCGTCTGCACCGTCGTATGAGCATTTTTATCATCCCGCGCCCTGTCCCAGACGGTGAGCATGCCTTCAAAGGATCGCCGAGTCTTCCGCGAACTCATCCCAACCGCCACTGTAGAATCGTACCGTAGATGGACAGTTCAACACTCGCTTGGAAGAATAAAAGAGATGCAATACAAGCAATCCCAGTCGTGCAAATAGGCAACAATAAGCCGTCACGTAAAACCTCCCGATAGTAATCGGCCAAAACACACCGTCTCTTGGCCTTGCCGGATGAACCCTCGCTACTGAGCTTCGAGCTCGCCGACAGACATAACACACTCAAACAAGCTTGACCAGACGCTTACCTTGAAGCCGGACGTCGCTCTGTGTGCTTGAGTGGAAATTCTGTTCTGTATTTATGTTTACCCTTTCGGGCCTAATTACGTATACATATATCAAGTCAGCTATGATCCGTTATGGATCTTCTTGCACGCCAAGCGTCGTCTGCACAGTGATATGAGCATTTGTATCACCCCGCGCCCTATCCCAGACGGTGAGCATGCCTTCAAAGGATCGCCGAGTCTTCCGCTAACTCATCCCAACCGCCACTGAGGGTTTGTACCGTAGATGGTCAGTTCTTGGCCGCTGAATGCGAATCCGGCCAGTCCATTATTAATAATAAGGACAGCCTGGATTGAGTGACATATGAACCGTATCCAATATCCGTTGAGTGCTCGGTAGTGGCACCGTCGAGGCCCTTGCACCTTGGAGTCACCGCACCTCATGTGACCGAGGGTTCGTCGCCTGAACATCTTGGGCGGTGCCGCATCTCTGTTGACGGGCGAAAATCCGCAACTCTGGAGAAATCACTACACCACAACTGCCCCTGTCGCAATGGAAGCCACGGTACTGGTGCCCGTTGTGACATTTTCTTCATTCTACAATTCACCTTCAAGTCACAGGATGTCCAAGCGTTTGAATCGGGCCGTGAACAACGCGCTCCAGCGTCTTAATCCTCGCCGACGACGTGAACGTGAACAGCTGGAGGTATGTCAACTCATCTTCCTCTTGAATCATCGGCACCTTTCTCATCACCATGCATCACTCGTCTTGTTTCTCAGGAGGGTGACACCGAGGTTTCAAACAAACCTTCAGCCTGCCCCCACCTGCGAGACAGTGTCTTCATCCCACTGGAACTACTTCCTGTTTCGAGCCTTTCACCTCCTGCAGCACTTCCTCTCGTCACTGAATCCGCGGAGATGGCACCTACTGATCCGCCGGTGTCTGCTGGTGGTCCTCCACTACTCACCGAGGATTCGTTGCGCGCCATGCTGGCTGAGAGTACGGAGGCGTCAGTCGATCACATGATGACGTCGATTATTCCGTACTTGACCGCGATGGCTCGTCATCAAGTGCAGCTCAACGTTGCGCCTCCTCCTCACGGCGATGTCCGCACTCCAGTCCGACCTTCTGTGTGAAGAAAGCCACGGTGAGATGGGCGCATGCGTCACATGCCTTCAACAGGCTGGAACGACGCTACACATCCTGGCCAGAACGCCGAATTCCTCGGAAAGGAACATGGTGGCTCGACGCCATGTCGGGGTGAGGGAGTTTCTTCAGCGCCATCGACTTGACCGAAGGCTTCTACCAAATCCTCATGAGGCTGAGCGACATACCGCTCACAGCGGTAAGCACTCCCAGTGGTATGCTCTGGGAGTGGCTTGTTATGCCACAAGGCTTGAAGAATGCTCTCGCCACGTTCAATCGCATGGTATCCCATGTGGTGCGCCCGCTTCGCGATTTCGCACCGAGTTACGTCGACGACATCTTCGTACACAGTCGCGCTGAGGGAGGCCTCAGCGCGCTCGAAGTCCACTTGAAGCATCTGAGGCAAGTCTTCCAAGTGATGCGCGAAAACAAGCTGTATGCCAACTGAAGAAGTGTATATCTGCGCG
>NW_003303475.1:95533-98546 GCF_000142945.1 Phytophthora infestans T30-4 | reverse complement strand
ATTAGGCGTCCCTGTGGTATTGGGTGGATCGTTACTGTTGTCACCAAAGCCCGAAGCACTACCCGTGTCGTCATCACTTTTGTCCGGCGTGTGGGGTCTGGTTTGTACTACCTCCTCATCCGTTATGTGGCATTGGCGCAAATTGTACCACCACGTCTCCGTTGCTTCTAATGCAGACTCAAGCTGATCATCTGGAAAGCGCGTAATCTCACCACCAGTTCGTACAAACGCTTGTTGGGCACGGCGATATTTCTCTGCTTCACTCAGTCCAGAAGCCCCAGTCGCTGTGCTTCCCTTCGCCTTGAATATCTTTGCAACAAATGGATCGGCAACCTCGGACAGTTGCTGCAACCGTAGACGGCTCTGTCCAACCCATCTAGCAACAAAACAGTGATGTTAATAATTAAAACCTGGAAAAACCTGGACAAAACCTATACAATACCTGGGTGCTATAGGGCGAAAGGTACCACGAACGGGTGGCCGCACGACTTTTTGTACGTCATGGCATGCCTGCACGGAAGCTTCATGGTCTGGGAAAACTCGCAGTCACACGTCCAGCCTTCCTTGTCCGAAAGATATTCGTGGTCTCCGTGCCGTATAGTTATTGTTGCACCATTGGCTTTGAATGCGTAGCGTTCGGCAAGTGTTCTGTCTACCGAAATGTCGTACTGAGTTTTGATTGCCGCAGCCACCCAACGTGTCGTCATTCCAAGGACGACATTCATCGCTTCAGAGTAGGAAATATCTCGCAACGTCCCGGGCATCTCCACCTTCGACCGGTAACCTTCTTCCTTGCGGCGTTGAAACGCCAGCAAAATCGCCAGACTAGCACGCATCGTATGATGTCCTTTCAGATTGCGCTTCAGTTTTCCAAAGAGACTCTCAACTCGATTGTTCGTGTGATTGCTCAAGTGTGGCAAGTCCACTCGATGCGCCATCACCCACATGGTAGCGTCGACATCCCAGTTCTTTTCGAAGTACGCCCACAGCTCTGTGCGACCATCCCTGCAAGCCAAACTCTTGACCTCGTCGCGATGTAGACAGTAGTCCTCAGTTGTTCTTGCATAAGTCATGTTGGTGATAATGTGCTTTATCTGCGTGAGAACAGATTCTTCATAGGTGCCAAACTTCTTCGAGTTGCAAATCACATTATGGAGCCACTTTATCACATGGAAATGACACAAAAGAACACGAGCGTCCGGCAGCTTCTTTTGAATCACATCGATTTCTTGCATGTCCTTATCGACAATGACAATACGCACGAAACGCCAATGCTCGTTTGCTCGTTTAAAATGATCCAAGCTTTTCGCCATGTGCCAATCGGAGTTTGTCTCCATCAACGAGTACTGGACGGGCTGACCTTGACCAAATTGATCCATTGCAACGATACGCAGAAGCTGGTAGTTGTATCTATACAGAAACCCTGTTAATATCTGGTAAAAACCTAAAACAAACTGAAACATTTCTCACCAAATACAATGAAGAAACTCACTTGTTCGTCTTGTGTGTGCAGTCCATCTGGAGCACCTCTAGGAAGCTGTCCTGCATCGCACGCATGTGCTCACTCGAGAACGATATCACTCCGGTGTCGCCGTGCGCACTTTCGTTCACCGTGGCCACATTAGCTGGTGACTCCTGGTTAAAGTCCAAGATCATCTCTGCAACAGCGTCATCATCAGAAAGATCGACACCTAGATAGATACACAGTTCTTAGTTAGTCAGGACATATCCCGCCCAATAACACATAGCATAACTTACCGGACTTCTTCATCCTGGCTATCAAGTTGCGAACATCATCCATGGTGACAGAGTGATTTGAGTTGCTGCGAATGTAGTCGTAAATACTCGAGGTTCCAGCTTGCGCATCCACAAGCAACTCAATCCCGGGCATAAGCGGTGATTCAGCAAGAACCTGGCGAATACCTGGATAATACCTGTAAACTTCCTCGGAGACGAAATGGTTATGAGAGTACACCTCACGCTTCAACTTGATGCATTATGTGCCATCGTCCTTCTTCGAAACCTGGGCCAGCATCTCGAACGGACACTCTGTGCGGCGCAGCGTGTGAGAAGTCCTCTTACCCGACGATCGCTCACGCTCCGGCCAGCCATGAGTGCAGATATATTTTCGCTGAAACGGTTCCATTTCTACGGGCACCAACGGGATCTCAGAATCAGGGCGACCATTGTAGCGTACTTGTGCACGGAGGTCAGCATTACGGCGCGAAACTCGGATCACCACTTTGATCACAATCTTCTGGCGCGTCGAATCCATGTACTGCTTCAAACTCACTTCGAGGTCCGCCCAGGATTCGTGTTCCGCCTTGAACGGGGGGGGGGCAGCTCTTCGTCTTCTACCATGGAAGCCGACCTCGTTTTGCCTTGCCGGTTCGCACCTGTCTGCCGCATTTTGTTTGTCTGCATAGTATTCTCCTCCCGGGTTTCTTGGTCCGATGCCTGGCTTTCTTCACCCTCCTCCTTCTCCGCCGGCCCCTCCTTCGAATCTCTTGACGCTTCAGAAACACATTCTTTGGTACCTTCTTCGTGCCCTGGTACCTCCGCCAGAGCGTCCGCTGAATCACCATCCATTCCCTCGCTGGCACTAGCTTCTTCGTCGACTACAGCGTGAGGGCCAAACTGGCCACGAATCTCATCAGCATGCTGGCGTGCTTGGGATCTCGCCGCGCGGGTACGAGCGTCCATTACACCGGCGAGCCGGGCTGCCTCCATTCTGCGAGCGTCCTCCTCCTTGCGTGCCTCTTCCGCCATCTGCACCTTGATCATCGCTGTCTTGTGCGTTCGTGCCATGGTGGGGTGTTCCGAGGGCGCTCCGGTGTCCTCCCTGTGCGCTGAAGAAGACCCCAACGTCTCCTTCCTCCCTTCTGGAAACTGGGTGGCTGAAGTCCCCAGAGCATTTACGTTAGAAAAAAAGAGTGTGAGGAACCCCTCCGTAAAATGTGTTAGCGGACGAGAAATTTTCTTGTCTTTCCCATATCTCTCTCACGAAGGAGAG
>NW_003303475.1:92220-94912 GCF_000142945.1 Phytophthora infestans T30-4 | reverse complement strand
TCAATTGGCCTGGTGAGGCAAACTGTTAGACCCTTTGGGTACTTTTGGTACAAGAGTACTTGGACGACATTTTTGTTCAATAGCGGGTCGGAGGGAGGGCAAGACGGCCATGGAGGGGCATCTAGGGACACCTCGGTCGAGTGTTGGACGTGAATGCGAGCGAACAAGCTCTTACGCCCAACCCGACAAGTGCGTTTTCCGCGTCACCAGAGATCAAAGTCTCCGGTGCTTCGTAAAGCAACGTGGGCGGTCGGGCTGACCCAGACAAAGGTCAAGGCCATAGCAGCATTGCCGACGCCCCGATCCCAGAAGGATCTTCGAAAGTGGTTGGGTTTGGCCAACTACCTTCACAAGTACAGCGCTGGGTACGCGGGCTTCGCTAAGCCCTTGTCGAGCCTCCTTCAGAAGGACGTCGACTGGCGCTGGGAGCAAGAGCACCAGGATGCTTTTGACAGCATCAAGGCCAGTCTCCAAGAGGCCCCTGTCCTGGCTCTGCCGGACGAGACGAAGCCGTTTAGCGTCGTCTGCGATGCCTCCGATTACGCCATCGGGTGTGCATTGCTGCAGGACGACACGGCTGGACAGGAACGAGTCATCTCATTCCAGTCCAGGCAGCTCAAAGCCGCCGAGCGGAACTACCCTGTCCATGACAAGGAGCTCCTGGCGTGAAATATGCCCTTGTGAAGTTCCGTGTTCACCTTCTGGGCTCTACGCCCTTTGTGATCTACACAGACCACGCGTCCTTGAGGACGGCGACTAACTCGCCTCACCTCTCCCAACGGATGGCGAGGTGGCTGTCCTTCTTCGCGGAATATAACTTCCGCGTCGAGTACAAGCCGGGCAAGCTCAACGTGCTTGCGGACGCCCTCTCTAGGCGTCCCGACTATGAGTTGGCCCACATCACGCGGGTGACAACGGATCTATATGATCGGATACGCATGGCGTATCGGGACGATGAGGCTGTCGCGCCTATCGTCAAGTTCCTTAAGGCCGGAACGAGCGCGAAGTCCGACTGGCTCTCGTCGCGACAGCGCTCACGGCTCCACCGATATGAGTTGAAGGAGGGCCTCCTCTATTATCGGGTAGAGCCCACTGATCCTCCACGGGTGGTTGTACCCAACGACGAGGATCTGAAGTTCGACATCCTCGCGGAGGCGCATGACGCGCCCTCCAGCGGCCACTTGGGCCGCGAGAAGACCTTTCTGTCGGTCTCTCAGTCCTTCTGGTGGGACCCACATGTACAAGTGGGTCGCCCGGTACGTCAAGACATGTGAAACATGTCAGCGGGTTAAACCCGCAGGGCACTCTTCGGCTCCACTACAGAGCCTGCCCGTACCGGCTGACTGTTGGAAGTCGATGAGGCTTGACTTCATCTTTGGGCTTCCCGCTGACGGACACGGCAACACCGGAATTTTGGTGTTCGTGTGTCGGCTGAGCAAGATGATACATCTTGCTCCAGTTCCCGTCACTGTGACGGGCGAACAAACCGCAAGGTTGTTCGTCGATGGCGTGTTCCGCTATCACGGTCTCCCGGAGACGATTGTCTCGGACCGAGACCCGCGGTTCACTGTTGCGTTTTGGAAAACGCTGTTCCCTTTTGCAGCGGGGCTACCGTAGCTTTAGCGTCAGAGGAAGACGTTCGACTCAAAGAGTCACTAATACTAAGTTCCTTATCCAAAGGACACTTACAGCCCAAGACCAGGGCTCAACGTTAATACATTAACTTTATGCTTCAAAACCAAAAGTGTTTTATTTACTATTATTGCGGCCAAGCCGCCTAGGGGTAAATGTATCTGTTTAACTATCTAGCATAGTTAAACCTAATCAAATGCATAACGTGTGGCTTTCGGCCAACGTACTGAGAGACCTTGTTAACTCTCCAGCTTATGTACTGAGAATTTGTTAACTCTCCCGGTACTTTCGTACCCATGTGTGTTCCACACCATGCAAACCCCGTTACACTCTCCCTCACAAAGATGAGAACATTCCGTTCTCGAAACTCTCCTCAGCGAGGTCATGTCTTGTAAAGACAGCGGAGGTTACTACACCTCACACCAGCGTTGTACAGCTCTGTGAGCTCACAAACGCCTACGCATCGTTGATGCCCAACTCCTCGTCGTCGGCCCACGGCCCAATGCTCCAAACGCAGCGCGCATCTTGCTCTCAAGCGGTCTCAGACCTACGCTTGCGCTCCGCGCCTACTCAAGAGCTGCAAACCGCTTAGAGCAATGCTCTTGACTCATTCGAGTCATCGACAACAGCTCAGCGGTTGAACACTCGCTTCACAAGCGATAGGTCCGTGGTTCGAACCCACCAGGGCACAGCCCTCTCGTTCCATGAACGATTGTTCACGCTTGGACAAGCTTAAGAGCAACACCATTTTAGCTCAGCGGTCAGGCGTTAGCTTTGGACGCCAAAGGACGGTGGTTCAAACCTACGAGAGGCACAGCCCTCTCGTTCCATGAACTGCTGTCCTTGAACCGACAAGCTTAATGGCAACACCCTTTCAGCTCAGTGGTCGAGCGTTGGCTTTGTATGCCATAGGTCGGTGGTTCAAATCCACCCGGGTGCAGCCCTCTCATACCATGAGAAGTCCGTTCTCGGACTGACGTACGGGCATCGCCCTTATAGCTTAATGGTAGAGCTCCGCCTTGCAAGCCAAAGGCCAGTGGACCAACCCGTCCGGGACACA
>NW_003303475.1:56160-60712 GCF_000142945.1 Phytophthora infestans T30-4 | reverse complement strand
AGCCGAAGGGTTTCAGCAACGCAGGCATCTTTAACCCCCCCGCACTTACGGCTATTTTCGGTCCCTGTCTACGACCCCACATGTTGTATATACAACATGTTAAAAATAGGCTAAACTTGAATTTTGTATTGTATTCCGTAAGTACGAATACGTTTTCTGCACTGCGAGAAGGTCAGACGCTCGGTGATACATTGATTGCGAGCTTCTTCGCAGCGCTATGTAGCCACATGCTGTCTAAGACACCCACGCTGCGCCAACAAACCTGAAGAAGACGTATATCCAACATATTAGAAGTCTCCCTTTTACAGGGCTTGAACATGCCATGTACGAAGCGCAATGGCTATGTGTACAGTCATCAATGATTGCAACACATTTATATTGAATCAGGTTAGGTATTCATCGACAAGCCCACTCTTACTCGCTATCGTCCTCTCCAGCACATCCCTCCCCACCACTTCTCTCTTCAGCGCCGACATCAGTGTCGGAAACAGCGCCCCCCCTTCACAGTACCGCTGCCAGCGCCTCCTTCCTCCGCACCGCTGCCTTCGGAACCAGCGCCCCCCTCCACAGTACCGCTGCCAGCGCCTCCCTCCTCCGCACCGCTGCCTTCGGAACCAGCACCCCCCTCCACAGTACCGCTGCCAGCGCCTCCCTCCTCCGCACCGATGCGTTCGGAGCCAGCGCCCCCCTCCACAGTACCGCTGCCAGCGCCTCCCTCCTCCGCGCCTGTAACTCTGCTAGAAACTCGGCATGATCAGCACCTTCACCAACCATTTTCCGAGCCTCACGGAAAATGATATAGGCATTCACGAGTGCCATGTCGACTAGGCCTAAGAAGATCGTCTTGTAGTACTTTCGAAAGCGTACCGAGAGTTTCAGCGAATAGCGCTGTAGCCTTAGCTGGTCGTGGATATCAACCCCGCCCATCCAGCGATGATAGTCGCGCATCGCTGATGGGCAGGGTATGATTTCCTTTCTGCCGCCACGTAGATGCCGCCCTTCGATGGTACAGCAACAACAGCATAAGTTAGGAAGCCGTCGTCACTAAGACACGACCCAAAAGTAACTTACCGCAGGTTTCAATAGATGTACTGCTGCCAGTCGAGAGAAGGTAGACAGGAAGGCGGTCCCACCAAAGCATTACCTGTAGAAGATCGCAGCCCTTTGCGACGGCGATCGTGCTGGTCCCGCGGGGGATATGAGCTGGACGAGTTGCTGCTTTGGTCACGAGAGCTGGCGGAAACCCTTTCTTGTTTGGCTGTATAGTGCCAACCGTGTATACATTCCGAGCCAGGAGCTGCAAAGCTAGTTGGATCGACGTATAGAATCGATCCGTCACCACAGCGTGGTACACACCTTCTTCTGGGGCAGGAAGAACTTCATGCAGATTACAGATAACCGCTGCAGGGCCAGAGTTCGGGTCTGCTAAAATTCGGGTCGTCGATTGACCTCCGAGCTCGTCTGAGTGCTGGTTAGTCCCACAAAATACTTCCAGACTTCGATGCAGTACAATACAACATTCCAACCAATACAGAGGTAGACAAATACAACATGTGAGACTTAGCCAAAAACAAAATACTCCACGATGGAGGCCGTCAAACTACGTACCGTAGACAATACGCTGTGTCAGCACAGCATGTCATAAACAGTTTTGTGCCCCATTTGTGGGGCTTGTCCTTCATAAATTGCCTGGTCACGTTGTGACGACTTCTTGATGGAATCATGGCCTCGTCGAACGACACAACGGGAGGGACGTTGTATCCCCTTGAAAACGTCTGCTGTAGCGTGTCCACTACGGAGCGGACTTTCCAGGCGCGGTCCGTTTCAGCTCTCGGGTCTGTGTTGTCGGTAAAATGCAGGTTTTGCATGATGCACTCAAAGCGCGACTTCCCCACGAAGTCGCCAAATGTGCCTTTTGGGACAGCGCCTACCCGGGTCGTTCCCCAGTGATCCGCAAAACGATGCTTGTGAGGGACCAACATCCTCGCGATAAGGAGCCCGATACAATGCACAATGTCCTTTGGCTTTATGTCCTTGTGTTTCTTGGTCTCCCGCAACATTACAGATTCCCTTGTCAAATCTGCATCATCAGCCACTCGCTTCGCATGTATTCTGTCGACCCGTCCATTGAGATGCTGATGATAGTATCGATTACTCTCAGTAGCTATTTCGGCGCCAAAAGCCGACGAGGCATGAAGAAGAAGAGGAGTTGTAACGGGGACTCAGCTACTTCAATCGCTGCCTCCGTTGGTCCATTGTCACCACTGTATAGATCGGGTATGGTTCTGCTCGTTCAGGATGCTATGCGGTATCTAAACATCATACAACATATACCACATTAGTTTCATGTTGTATATACATCATCTCACAAACCTTACCAAACTCCCAGCCGCCTACTCGCATCTTCTTCAGAGCAACATCATCCTGCGCGAGCGCCTGCATCTCGTCTTTTGTCAGCGTGTTCCAATTGTTTGTGGTTGTGTTCCAGTCACGTCGCAGCTTGCCGATAGCTGCCTGCAGACGTCGCTTCTCCAGCTCTCTTTGGGCTTTCCTCTTGTCACGATTGAGGAGCGCTGCACCGTCCAAACTACCATCACTATCACTTGAGAGAATTTCATCTGCATCTTCGCTGAGATGGTCGTCGTCCGTGTGCTTTGCAGACAAGTCCTGCTCCTCAATATACCAGTCATCCGAATCTTCGCCTTCGCCATCCAAGTCCGAGCTGAGAGCTCCATTATCATAACCTTCAACGGATGCATTCATAGCTGGAGCGGAAGACGTGAGTGGCTTAGTTGTATTCATAATCAAAACCCTGTCCCAAAGTACTTCACATCACGCGTCAATATACATCTTCTATGCGTTCACACATGCAGTATATATATCATCGCAGAAGCTACCTGGCCGTTTGATGTCTGGTTGGAGGCAGGGCTGTGGCTTCGAGTGGTATTGGTGGTGATCTGAAACAACATAACATCAGATACAACATGAACACAATTAGTGAATGTAGTATGTTCAGCATGTCGAGAATCACGTACTTTGATGCAGACAGCATACTCTCGTCGTCTGCATCTGAATCCTCAGCTGGTTCAGCAAGGTGCGGACTGGCGGTTTTCTTCTGCTTCTTCGCTGCGGGAGACTTTGACGATTCCTTCCTCCTTGCTGCTGCTAGTGCTTTCAGCGCTGCTTGGCGCGCTTCAGCCCCGCTGCGTTCTTCGTCGACCACGTGCGCACGTTCCCTTGCTTTCTCGGCATCACGTCGTGCAGATATAGACTCCACACGGGCTACAGCTTCCATTTCTTTGAACGCGTTCCTTTCCTCCGCCAAAGCTTCGCGCTGGGCCTTGGTCATCTTCTTCTTCCCCTTTCCAGGTTTTTTCTCCGCTTTGGCCTTAGCTGCGAGACGAGCTGCCCGCAGCTTCTTTGCCGCTGCAATGTACGACGCCGTCTTTCCAACAGGTGGTCGGCTCGGAAGCGCCGGAATGGATTGCCCACGAGTCATAGCCGTCGTCGTCTGCCTTACCTTCGTCGCGGCCACCGTGGTCCTCTGTGTTGCCCCCGCGGTCTCGTTCCCGAAGTCAGCATTCGTCTCCCTCTCTCCGTTCAGGTATGCTGTGTGTTGGGCAGTCAAGCGCACCCGATCCTCCGAGCTTTTGCCTTCCAGGCGGGCGAGGAAGGCTTCTGACTCGCGACGCGTTTTGCGTCGGCCAGCCATCTCTGGTCCCCGTTGCTTTTTCTCGAATGTGTGAAATCGGTGGATTACACGAGGCGAGAGTCAGCAACCTTTGTGATAAATCGGAGGAGTTTTGTGTGCGTGTTCTGTGCATTTTTCAGCCTAACCCTGTGCATTTCACTGTCTTTAACATGTTGTATATACAACATGTGGAAAAACAGGACCTGGCGCCCCTTTTGGTCACATGTCGTCAAATACAACCTATAAGTGCGGGGGGGGGGGGGTTAAGCTGTGGCTAAAGGTGTTTGATGCCCACTTGACAAGATAGAATGTGCAGCGTCCAGTCGCATTGGTGCTGGACAACAGTTCCACACACGTGGGAAGCGGCAAGTTTTGTTTTTGGGTCCCTCAAATACCAAAACATGCTTTGTATTCATCAGATTTAACGGGTATTATATTACATGTGAAGCATCAGCGTCCTCGGTCAAAAGGATTTTGCTCGTCTGCCATCCGCCCAATGCGACACATCTGTACCAGCCAGCCACTTGATGTGGCTATATTTAAGCCGTTTAAAACCATGGTGAAGACGGCTTTGCAGGTCAAGTTACATGTCAGCTCGTATAGTACAGTTCCAAAGTCCGACGCAATCGACATTACGTGTAAAGCGTACAGGAGTAGTCTAATGCAGACTTCCGTACCACGGGACTGTATCCACTATCATTAGTAAGCAGGCAAAAACGTCTATAGCGAGTGTTAGACACGTCGATCTTGATTGTGCTGATTTCTATAGGATCGCCATATCGGAATGAGCATTTACTGCAAGTATTGAAGAATTTCGCTTATAAACCAACGAATATCGAAAAAAATAACAGAACTCCCTCC
>NW_003303475.1:50820-54100 GCF_000142945.1 Phytophthora infestans T30-4 | reverse complement strand
GTCCTCCCGTGTGTCGTCGACGAGGTCATGATTCCATCAAGAAGTCGTCACAACGTGACCAGGCAATTTATGGAAGGACAAGCCCCACAAATGGGGCACAAACTGTTTATGACATGTTGCTGACACAGCGTATTGTCTACGGTACGTAGTTTGACGGCCTCCATCCTGGAGTATTTGTTTTTTTTGGCTAAGTCTCACATGCTGTATTTGTCTACCTCTGTATTGTTTGGAATGTTGTATTGTGTTGCATCGAAGTCTGGAAGTATTTTGTGGAACTAACCAGCACTCAGACGAGCTCGTAGGTCAATCGACGGCCCGATTTTCAGCAGACCCGAGCTCTGGCCCTGCAGCGGTTATCCGTAATCTGCATGAAGTTTTTCCTGCCCCAGAAGAAGGTGTGTACCACGCTGTGGTGACGGATCGATTGTATACGTCAATCCAGCTAGCTTTGCAGCTCCTGGCTCGGATTGTATACACGGTTGGCACTATACAGCCAAACAAGAAAGGGTTTCCGCCAGCCCTCGTGACCAAAGCAGCAACTCGTCCAGCTCATATCCGTCGCGGGACCAGCACGATCGCCGTCGCAAAGGGCTGCGATCTTCTACAGGTAATGCTTTGGTGGGACCGCCTTCCTGTCTACCTTCTCTCGACTGGCAGCAGTACATCTATTGAATCCTGCGGTAAGTTACTTTTGGGTCGTGTCTTAGTGTCGACGGCTTCCTAACTTATGCTGTTGTTGTTGTACCATCGAAGGGCGGCATCTACGTGGCGGCAGAAAGGAAATCATACCCTGCCCATCAGCGATGCGCGACTATCATCGCTGGATGGGCGGGGTTGATATCCACGACCAGCTAAGGCTACAGCGCTATTCGCTGCAACTCTCGGTGCGCTTTCGAAAGTACTACAAGACGGTCTTCTTAGGCCTAGTCGACATGGCACTCGTGAATGCCTATATCATTTTCCGTGAGGCTCGGAAAATGGTTGGTGAAGGTGCTGATCATGCCGAGTTTCTAGCAGAGTTACAGGCGCAGCTTTTGCAGGTCACTTCGGCTGACTTCATTGATGAGGTATATACTACATGTTTGCCGGCGATCATGTGGTAGATGTTGTATCGTATCTGACTCGTTTATTATCATGCAGACATTTTCTACAGCACCTTCCGACCAAAATGTGGCCTCGATATCAGCTGCCCACAAATTGACCGAGTTCCAGAGTGGACCCAGATTCGGGAAGGTGTTCGGAAGAGGCCACAGCACCAGTGCAAGGTCTGCTCGATTCGCAAGCAGAAGTCGGCCAGCGCAGTGCAACGAGGTTCTATTGGGAGGCATGCAGCAAATGCAACAAGTAGTAAGTGTGACAGTGGCCTATGCAATCGTACTTTGACTAATTGTACTTCTTCATGCACAGTGTCTACCTCTGTGACCGAGTCCGGCCGGGCCACTACCCAGGAAACACCATGACATGCCACCAAATCTGGCATGTCATGTGGAAGAACGGAGAGGAGCGGCCTCACCCTCGTGTCGGTCATGGAATTTAGATGCGCAGCCCGGCAAAGAAGCGCCGACGCGCCGCTAGTGATAGGGAAGAAGGCAGCAGCGCGGAGGAGGGAGGCGCTGGCAGCGGTACTGTGGAGGGGGGCGCTGGTTCCGACACTGATGTCGGCGCTGAAGAGAGAAGTGGTGGGGAGGGATGTGCTGGAGAGGACGATAGTGAGTTAGAGTGGGCTTGTCGATGAATACCCAACCTGATTCAATATAAATGTGTTGCAATCATTGATTACTGTACACATAGCCATTGCACTTCGTACATGGCATGTTCGAGCCCTGTAAAATGGACACTTCTAATATGTTGGATATACGTCTTCTTCAGGTTTGTTGGCGCAGCGTGGGTGTCTTAGACAGCATGTGGCTACATAGCGCTGCAAAGAAGCTCGCAATCAATTTATCACCGAGCGTCTGACCTTCCCGCAGTGCAGAAAACGTATTCGTACTTACGGAAGTCAATACAAAATTCAAGTTTAGCCTATTTTTAACATGTTGTATATACAACATGTGGGGTCGTAGACAGGGACCGAAAATAGCCGTAAGTGCGGGGGGGGGGTTAAAAAGATCACTTCCTCTTTCGTTCGCGAGGTACATATTCGCTCACTACCATGTCTAACTTACAACTACTACTTAAACTGAAGAAAACTAATTTTTTTATTTGGTTTTACCTGTTCTCGCATCATTTTTGGTCAGCAACGATAACAGAAGCGATGAAATGCAGACAGTTCGTGATCGTATCAACTGGAATTCACATGCTGAGCGATTAGTTTTGGAAGGCGAATTCAAACAGTACTACAGAATGAGCTCTGAGGCTTTTGAACGTTTGCTGTTGAACGTTGGTGGAGCATTGGTCATGGACCCGTTGCAATCGGCACGACGGGCCCGTGGAAAGTGCAGCGGGGCTGCCGTAGCTTTAGCGTCAGAGGAAGACGTTCGACTCAAAGAGTCACTAATACTAAGTTCCTTATCCAAAGGACACTTACAGCCCAAGACCAGGGCTCAAAGTTAACACCTTAACTTTTATGCTTCAAAACCAGAAGCGTTTTATTTACTATTATTGCGGCCAAGCCGCCTAGGGGTAAATGTATATCTTTAACTATCTAGCATAGTTAAACCTAATCAAATGCATAACGTGTGGCTTTCAGCCAACGTACTGAGAGACCTTGTTAACTCTCCAACTTATGTACTGAGAGTTTGTTAACTCTCCGGGTACTTCGTACCCCTGTGTGCTCCACACCATGTAACCCCGTTACACTCTCCCCCACTAAGATGAGAACATTCCGTTCTCGAAACTCTCCTCAGCGAGGTCACGTCTTGTTAAGACGGCGGAGGTTACTACACCTCACACCAGCGTTGTACAGCTCCGTGAGCTCACAAACGCCTACGCATCGTTGATGCCCAAATTCTCGTCGTCGGCCCACGGCCCAATGCTCCAAGCGCAGCGCGCATCTTGCTCTCAAGCGGTCTCAGACCTACGCTCGCGCTCCGCGCCTACTCCAAGAGCTGCAAACCGCTTAGAGCAATGCTCTTGACTCATTCGAGTCGCCCAACAACACCTCAGCGGTTGAACCTTCGGTTCACAAGGCGATGGCCCGGGGGTTCAAACCCCCTGGGAGCGCCCCCCCTCGCTCCTTGAACGATTGTCCGGCCTTGAGACAAGTTTAAGGGACACAGCTTTTAAGCTCATTGTTAAGCTTGGGCTTTGGAAGAGCCGAGGCTGGTGGTTGTAGCCCACG
>NW_003303475.1:43852-50720 GCF_000142945.1 Phytophthora infestans T30-4 | reverse complement strand
GACACTCGGCTGAAGCCAAGAGGTTCTTGACCTTCACACAGTGAACTAGGTGTCACTTCACCTGCATCTCCTGGGCCACGCCCATGATGCCTCGACTCGCAGTCGACCGCGACCCTCGGGTCACGCAGCGGTAGGTCATCGACCAGATTCATACCACTCAGTGGATTACGCGCCACTCCGCGCTCGTCCTCATCAGGACCCAGCAGTTGGTCATTGACCTGACCTGCACCGCTCAGCGGATAACGTGCCGCACCACGTACGCCCTCAGGGCAAACAGCAACCTCGTTGCTAACAATTTCGGACATACCAATGTCCAGCACTACGGCCGCCTCGGCCTCGTGCTCGCGCCAAAAGCGCTTCTGGTTCCTATCAGAGGTGGGTTCATGACTCACCAAAGCTCCACTAGGAGCAGGGTGCGACGCACCCAGCGTTTTCGACTTCCAGTCGATCCATGGCTCATGACGTTCCAGCCATGCCATGCCAAGGATGAGGTCATACCTCGCATCCAGGTCTAAGACCAAACAGCGCTCCACGCTATCGAAGTTCTCAAACTTCACTCCAAGGTCGACAGAGACCTTCGACACAGTTACCAGTGTCCCCGTCGCGAGACGGACAGAGATCGTATCTCTCGTTGGCACTTCCAGTGCCTCAGCATACAGCTGACTCCCTTCCAGGGTGGAGCGACGGGCGTAGTTGCTTGAGGCTCCCGAGTCAATCAAGACTCTCCATGGCTTTGCAAGCCACCTTCACGTTCGCTTGAACGACCAGCAAGCCCGGCTTGCACACACTCTTCTCGTAAGAGAGCTCAGCTCTCTTCGGGGCTGAGCCCCGTTGTCCTCTACCTCTTCGAGGCACAACAGAACTCAGTTCTTCCCCAGTTGGCCGCCCCGCGCCTACTGGGAGTTGCCGTTTCCCGGCGATGACCCGGAGGGTTGGCTCGCCGGAGCCTCGCGCTTCTTGCGCAGAAGGCAATAGGCCCTCAAGTGCTTAGTGCTATTGCACACAAAGCATCGGCGGATGCCGGCGCGCTGCTCCGCAGCAAGAAGCTCCGCTTCTCCGTCTTCAGCATAGCTGAGGTCCATCGGCTCTGGACCGCTCGAAGAGCTTGCGCTACCAGCGCTCCAACCAGGTCGCGCCGACCTGAAGTTGTGCTCGGCATTTAATGCCACATTCACCGCCTCTTCGAAAGAGTTAGGGTGTACACGGAACACTTCCGTTCGAGCTGCGCTCACACGAAGTCCCTCCATGAACACGGTCACGCTGACCAGTTCTGGAAGAGGGTCCGCCGCCATTCCGGCGATAAGAGTTCTCAACTCTTGGACATAGTCCAATAACTCCTTCTTACCCTGGCGGGTAGCAAGGAACTTCGACCGGATACGGTACGCCTGATTAGGCGGCGCGAACACGCGCGAAAGCTGTTGCTTCAGCTGATCCCAAGTGGGAAATGCAGCGTCAACAGACGTGCCGCACGTTAGTGCCCATTCGCGAGCGCGACCTCCAGCCTGGAGATAGCCAGCGCCACGCGCTGATGCTCAGACTGGAGCAGGGCCGATCCCATGGCCATCTCGACCTCACGGGTCCAGAGAAGGAGATTCTCTCCATCCTTTCCCCTCGAAGGTTTTTACGCTCACCATGAGCGGTTTCAGTCTCATAGACTCTTCACGCGTCATCGACGCCGCCGGCCGTTGCGGCGCTCATCTTTCTCTTGAACATGCTTCAAAGAGCGCGTTCCTCGTAGCGGGAGAACGATTCCAGCCTGCAGTGACCGGCCTCTGGACCTTGCGATGCAGATGAGCCACGCCCTTCGGGCCAAGCAAGGACAATAAGCTTAGTAAGCGGCGTCCTGCTGCGCCGGGGGCCAATTCCGGAACACGGGGTGTTCCATCCTCGCAGAGGATATAGTCAACCGACTCAGGGGCGGGATTGACTACAAGTGCTACCAAGTGCAGCGGGGCTGCCGTAGCTTTAGCGTCAGAGGAAGACGTTCGACTCAAAGAGTCACTAATACTAAGTTCCTTATCCAAAGGACACTTACAGCCCAAGACCAGGGCTCAAAGTTAACACCTTAACTTTTATGCTTCAAATTCAGAAGTGATTTATTTACTATTATTGCGGCCAAGCCGCCTAGGGGTAAATGTATCTCTTTAACTATCTAGCATAGTTAAACCTAATCAAAAGCATAACGTGTGGCTTTCAGCCAACGTACTGAGAGACCTTGTTAACTCTCCAACTTATGTACTGAGAGTTTGTTAACTCTCCGGGTACTTCGTACCCCTGTGTGTTCCACACCATGTAACCTTGTTACATGTTGTATATACAACATGTGGAAAAACAGGACCTGGCGCACCTTTTGGTCACATGTCGTCAAATACAACCTATAAGTGCGGGGGGAGGGGGGTTAAAGTCCCTGGAAGGGCCTCTAACGTAAGCATTCGATTGGCTATATAAACATTTATAGAACGTTTGCCAGTCCCTTCTGTCGTGCCCTGTCTATTTATTATCCAAGAGTCCCAGTTTGGAACTCTTTCTCGACCAAAAAGATACAACTATAGTAAATGACCAAAAGTCATTGGTAGAAATTGCGAAATACGGAAATCTTATTGGTCACATTTTTGGAGGCCCTGACAGGGACTCTAAGACGACCTCAGGTCTTAAAGGGCTAATGCCACCAACGTTTGTGGCCGATCTAACCTGGAGCGGATCGTAGGTAGCCTCTAGTTTGTATAAAGCCCAAGCTAAGTTTACTTATAAATACTTCAGTCTTACATCTACTCTATCAAGTAGCAAACCATTCCCTTTGAGGCCGGGAACACGTGGCCTAACGTTCACTCGGGTTGTTAATACCCTTAAGCACTTCCTCTGTGCAAGGTGCTGTGTGACCCCGTCACACTTGGTAGCACTGGTAGTCAATCCAACCCCTTCGTGGGTAGATTGAGCAACCTGAATCGTCTGTGCGCTCAACGTTTGAGCCACGATGGACCGAAGTAAGTTTCCACGCTTGAACGACTCACAGTACGAGTCTGTTCGAAAGATGGGAGGCATCTTTGGGCATGATGTCCTCCGCAGATTGGCGGCGGCGACGCCTGCCGAGTAACACGAACGTGTGACAGCGTTTGAGACCTACGAACGTGGTCTCATCACTCACGTCCGCGGGAGCTTGGAGGCCTCGATGGCCGCTCCCCAGGCCTTAGTCGGTATGGCGGAAGGTCTCCGTGTTTGAGGGTAATGAAGGAGAGAACCTTCACGTCAGGGTCCATAAGGTAGAAATACGCCATTAAGGCAAGTCTCATCTCGGACGAGCCACTCTGGGTGGATTTTGCTCTGTCCAACCTTAATGGACATCCCAAGCACTAGGCAGACACCACTGGAGGCGCCATCTCCTGAATGCTTTGCATCGTGGGCTCAGCCGTGTGAACAGCTTCGAGCCGCGTTCCTCCCGGCGAGCTACGAGTATCGGCAGCGCTCGTGCTCCTCTCGTCCAAGCATGAAAGGCGTGAGTTGCACGAGTATGCCCAGGAGATACGGGAGCTCACGACGTCCCTAGTACGAAACCCACTCAATGACCACATCCAGGTGACTGTGTTCATGGACGGCCTTCGAGTGGGATCGGTACGCATTCAGCTGTTCCAGGTGTAGTCAATCACCCTACAAGAGGCGATTCAAGTGGATCTTCAAGACGAATACAGCGATCATCAGGCCCGTGCGCCGGCCTCACCGTGGCCAGGGAGTGCTGTGTCGAATCCCGGCCGGTACAGTCCCACCGGACCCGTTCCCATGAAACTTGGGTCCGTCGAGCAGTGCGTCATCTGCTGCTTCGGCTGCTGGAAGCTGGGTCACTTCAAGCGCGACTGCCTCGCGAAGAGACACCGCATGCAAACTTATCCCAAGCCCGTCCAGGGTCGCTGACAGAAGCCAGGATCCCGGGGTCAGGGGAACGCTGGAGACCAATAGGGGCGGGGCACTCTACTGGGGAAGAACAAAGTCTTAAGCGGGCGTGGTGAGCGAACACCCACCGCCCCTACTCCTACCAGACCGAGGTGTTTGGCATAAGATTGATCTCGTGCCCGGCACAAAGTACTGTGTCACGAGGCAGTGACCTCTTCCACGCGAACAGTGCGACAACATTGATACCTTTTTCGCTGCGAAAGCGAAGCCAGGCATGGTGCGGTAGTCAAACTCGACGCCGACTCTCTGCGTTCGGAAGCCGAACGGGAAGTGGCGTGTGGTTCACGCTGATAACAAGCCGAACAGCATGACCGGATGCGTTCTGTACAGTGCGCTGAATTTAAACAGACGGTTTCTACCAGATCCTGATGCGTGAGAGAGTCATTCCGCTCACCGCGGTGAGAACTCCAAGCGGCATGCTTTGGGAGTGGCTCGTCATGCCGTAGGACTTGTGTAACGCCCCGGCGGTATGCAACCGCCTGCTGACGCCACTGATCAGATCGGTTGTGCATTGCTGCAGGCCGAAGCAGCTGGACACGAGGGAGTCGTCTAATTCCTGTCCAGGCATCTCAAGGCTGCCGAGCGGATCTACCAAAATTACGACAAGGAGCTCATGGCAATGCAGTATGCCCTCGTAAAGTTTCGTGTACATCTTCTGGGCTCAAGGCCCTTTGTGATCTACACATACCATGCATCCTTACGGACGGCGACGAATTCGCCTCACCTCCCTCAACGGATGTCGAGGGGGCTGTCCTTCTTTGTGGAGTATAAATTCGGTGTTGACTACAAGCCGGGCAAGCTCAACGTTCTTGCGGACGCCCTCTCGCGGCGTCCAGAGTACGAGCTGGTCGGTAACAACGGACCTTTATGATTGGATACGCGTGGTGTATCGGGACGGTGAGGCTGTCGCGCCTATTGTCAAGCTCCTTGTCGTCGCGACAGCATTATTTAGCTTCTCAAGTATCAGCCAAAGGGATGATAGCAATACAGCACACGCTAATCGTACGTACTTATGTAAGCCTACTTATGTAATGGGGGGGAGGCATTACACTCCCAATACATATTGTTTGTTCCGCGGTCTTCAACCAGGGAACCCGAAACAATAATATGCGTAAAAATTAATCCTAATTTTTTAATTTAATTATTAATTTATGGCTGTCCACAACGGGAACAACCCCAATTTTGAGTAAGGTCTAGTCAAGTTACAGCGTGGGGGTGCGCTGAACGTCGCGGAAAAATTAGCCTGCGCTGAATTTAGGTCGCCTGATCTCGAACGGTCGTCTTCAAGAGCCGCCGAGAGCGTTCTATTGTGAGAGCGGCGTTCAAGAAACGCAATTGCGCTACGTCGACGTCGCGTACATCCCGCCAACGTCTAACGAGTGTGAGCGCTTCTTCTCTCTCGCTAAGCTGGTGCTGTCTGATCTACGGAAGCGAATGTCTCCAGCCAGGCTCGAGATGATAATGTTTCTGAACTACAATCGTGACTTGCGAAGTTTTGCAAATAATTAAATTATTAATTTTCTCAGTTCACATCGATGTATTAATTTAAGTATTGCATTTTCGGGTTCCCCTGTCTTCAACCCGTAGTTTGTAGGTGCTATCGGCACTGCATACAAGTCGATCACCTTTAACTTTTACCGTAGTAGCCACGCTGCGAAATACCCGTCTGGAAATTTAATGGCGCCGAATGACGTCCCGCGCTCAGCTTCTTGATCGTTGAGAGTAAACGCGTTCAATACGATCATGTTGTCCATCCGCATATCCATCTCGTCGTGGTCACTTTTGTACTCCTCTCATGTCGAGCACAATATTTGCCTTACCCGATCCTATAGCGCTTTGCCCTCCAGCCGGAAGGAGAATAACGTTTTTATGTTCTCTTATATTAAGCAGTGCGTCTTCTTCGTTGGTCAACGCGGGGTGGATTCCACGACGACTGACAGTTAAATCAGATGCAAAGTGGTCACCATGTTCTTACAAATAAAACTCAACGTGGCCATTAAATTCTCCAACAACTACGCGTCGTACTGTGTAGCGGTTCTGACAGTCTCGATGGGAATGACACAGCAACACGAGTCGAGTAGGTTTACTGCGAGTAGAGCACGACTCGGTATGAGACTCTTTGCTTGCTCGTGCGTGTGATCCCAGTCGTCCTGTTCACTCATTCTCCTGCGTGATTCTACTAAGGGCGACAACTCGCCGACGAGTGTGAAATCGATCCCGACAGTCGCGTGCGCTGCGGCTCCTTCAAGGTCAGGTTCGTCCTAGCTGAACCGAAGATTCAGATCAGAAGTATCGGAGGCGGCTTCTCCAGTTGATAAGCCGCTGTACATCGATGCGTCTTCGCTGTCGCTTGCCAACGCGCCACTACCGTCTTCAGTGTCCCCTTCCGATGCAATCACCACAGGTAAAATGGAGCTGTGAGCTGATAAGCGCATGGAAACGTTGTACTCGGAGTGGAAAGCACACAATCATTTTGTCCACGTTGTTCTGGTGCCTTTAACCCTATGGATTTGTAATGACAAGTGGTTGGTGCCCTTGACCGACAAGAACAGAAGGTAACTTTAATCGTATCAAAATGCTGTTGAAGTAACGCTTTAAAATGTTGTTGTTGATGGAACGAATTATCATCTTTTGGAAACTGAGATCTTGTTATGAAATGCGAGGCTGCATACCCCTAACGTATAATCCCATCGTGATAGAATTCCAGAGCATAATTTCTGCTACGACCTAACAGCTCAGCAGAGATTACAGAATGGTAGCTTCTGCTTCTCTTGAAGCAGTAAGTAGTGACTCGCGTTAGAGCTCCGATATGACAACGCCACGACAACAGCCTACAGCACCGATAACTCGACTTTAACCTCTTTTGTAACGGGCCTAGAGTGTCCGTTACTAGCTTACACGTAATAATGAGGAAGCGTGCAAG
>NW_003303475.1:32580-34827 GCF_000142945.1 Phytophthora infestans T30-4 | reverse complement strand
ATTAATCAAGTGGAAGAAAGCTCGAGCTGAGTATGAAGAGAGCGTGAAAGCTCGCAGCAAGGGTGATGATGAACTCTACGAGCGGCTCAAGGAAACAATTAAGAGTACCGTCGACGAAAGACTGTTGAAGGCTCTCTGTACCTACCGCTGGGGCGGAATTGCGCCCAACGCTGTGACCGATGACCAAATTACGTCGGAAATTCAGGCGATTGTCGAACGTGTTATAAACGACACACTTCCCGACATAGATATGCTTTTTGGTAAGAAGCTGCGTCTTAACATGTCTGAAACAGACGTGAACGAGCGCGTGCTGCAGTACTTCATGCTTTGCAACGAACTGATCGAAGAACACGGTCTAGTGACCTGTTTTGAAGGTCAGCACGGTCAAAAAGAGAAGTGTAAACTGCTTATTGAGTCACTGACGCCCAGTGAGCTCAAAGCAGATGTGCAAACTGCTATTCGTTTCCAATCGACGGAGGCGCGTAGTGACGAGTTAAAACTCCATGACCTGATCTTGGAAAAGGCGTTGGAGCAGGATCGCGACTTTCGCCGTCGCAAACGTTCACGCAACGAGGAGAGGTTCGCTAGGTCTGAGAAGGTGCCCAAGCTCCAGGATCATAAGAGTTTGAGTGACCAGCATGGCCGTCGCCAGCGTGGCACACATGAATCTAAGGGCGGGGATGTCAATCGAGCGACACGATCTGTAGTAAACCAGGACTCAGAGAAGAAGCGACCTCTCGTACCAAAAGACGGATGTCTTAAATGCAGTGGGCCACACTATGTGTCGAATTGCCCAACTGCGTCTCCAGAGGAGAAGAAGGAATTACCGAAGAAGTTTCATACCTCTCGCCATGACAAGAGCAGGATGAAGCGGATTAAGAAGCGTCTGGGTGGAGTGAGTACCATCACGCTGAACGACGTGTATGACCTGCAGTACTGTGCGGATACAGGCTCGGACAGGTGCCTGTTGAGTCGGAACAACTTCAACGAGCTCATGCGGCTCGACGACAACGTGAAGTCTGTCCCGTTGAGCACACCAGTGATTGGGAAAGCTGTTGGCGGTCACGATGTTGAAGCGCGTGAGTCTGTACTGCTGTCAATTCGTCTACATACTACTGCTGGACCTGTGGAGCTCGCAGAACCCGTCAATTGTCTCATTATTGAGCAAAACGATGATGAATTTATCGTCGGTAACGATGTGCTGCTCTCTCTTGGAATCAATGTGGACAGACAACTCGAGCAACTTGCTGGTGGTAAACTCAATGACGATGAGGATCCCATTGCGAGGGATGATGAATTTCGGCCTGGTCATGCAAATGACCTTGATATCCAGGGAGGCCTTGAAAAACTGCTCACTACTGCACTGGATAACGGTTTTTCAATGAAATTCATGAAGGAATTGCGTCGAATCGCTAAGAAGCACGACATTTGGCGGCTAGTTCTCTGTGACGACCCTCCTGCTAAGGTGCCACCGTACAAGCTTCGCTTGAAGCAGGATGCAAAGCCTTTCCGCTGCAAAGCTCGGCAGTACGGACCCTTACAGAGTGCGTTCCTGAAGGAGTTCAACCAGACTCTAGTGAACCTTGGCTGGGTTTACAAAAACCCTAGCAGTCATTGGGCTTGCGCTGCTCTGCCTCGTAAGAAGCCGAAGGTCAATGAGTTTCGCCAAGCGGTGGATTACAAGCCATTGAATGCGATGACCGAAGCAATTGCAGGCGTCATGCCAAACTTGAAGACAAAGTTGGAGCGATTGAAAGGAAAGAAACACTACGGTCTTTTCGACTTTACCCGCAGCTTTTGGCAACTTGCTGTGGCGATAGAATGCAGAGAGCAGCTCTCGTATATGACGGATGAGGGCGTGTTCACGCCAACCCGTGTGATGCAAGGAAGTTGTGACTCGGCGTTACATTTTCAAGTCTCGATGGAGAACTGTTTCGCTGAGCTACTCGATCACAATTTACTTATCTGGATTGACGATCTCTTGTTCTACTCTGACACTATAGAGAGTTACCTTGTTGCTCTAGAGAGACTGTTTGACTTGGTGAACGAATTCGGATTGAAGTTGAGTCTGAAGAAGTCCTCGTTGTACCAACGCTCAGTTACGTGGTGTGGTAAGGTGATTGATGAGAATGGTGTTCGCCATGACCCAAAACGGATTGATGGGCTCACTTCAATGCCAGTGCCAGTCACAGCGGGGACAATTACAGCAGTTTATCTGCGCAACGAACTGGATGCGAGACAGTTTGG
>NW_003303475.1:28284-30393 GCF_000142945.1 Phytophthora infestans T30-4 | reverse complement strand
CCTAGTGAGTTGGTGCGGCTTAGAGCCCATATTAGGACTCATGGGAGCCTTTGAAGTCTCTAGCACAGGATATCCCCGTGCTAATACGTACCTACGTGGAAGCTGCCGAGGATGCTAAGTTGGCGACAGCTTTACAGAAGCTGACCTCGAGCTAGAGATCTTCATGTGCCAAGTTGGCAGTCACAGTGTGAGCAAAGTCATTACTATTTCGGCAGTTGCTTTGAAGTAGTGAGACGCACAAGGTCAGTGGCTTGTGTATCCATGACTCAACCTGTGTGGTTGTAGGCATGCGGAAAAATGAAATTTGGATTATGGTACAGTGTCCCAAAATAGTGGTACAGTGTACCAAACTGACGTTGCAATATAGTAACTTGAAAATACCCATATTGCCTATTTGCAAGTTGTGAGCAAGGCTTGGGAGGGAATTGTAGCGTGGGGCTCAGGTTGAAAGCCTTGCCCTCATTGCACTTTGGAGTGAATGCAAGTTGCATTTACTACCAGCTGGCAGTCCTTGCAGTTGCAGTTGCAACTACTAGGCTAGAGCCTCTGGCAGTGCCAGGAGGCTGTCCTGCTCGCTGTAGCGATAACAGGATTTGGGAAACAGAGTAGTCTAGTCACTATACCTTTTGCTTTCTACTCAGTAAGCAATACAATCGGCTAAACGTTCGGAAGTGCCAGCTTCCCTAACTGTGTCTACTGTTTTCGTCTCGTGGACGTACTACAAAGTCGACTTTAGTGAACCCACGTTCACACGATGAAGAAACCGGACCGTCGCGGCAAGACAGTTGAAGATGATGCTCCATTGGCCAGTGACATCAACACCGTTGGTGTGCCGTTGCTCATTCCGGTGGTCGCGCCCCGACTGTCGTCCATGTCCCACTCTGCATTAATCAAGTGGAAGAAAGCTCGAGCTGAGTATGAAGAGAGCGTGAAAGCTCGCAGCAAGGGTGATGATGAACTCTACGAGCGGCTCAAGGAAACAATTAAGAGTACCGTCGACGAAAGACTGTTGAAGGCTCTCTGTACCTACCGCTGGGGCGGAATTGCGCCCAACGCTGTGACCGATGACCAAATTACGTCAGAAATTCAGGCGATTGTCGAACGTGTTATAAACGACACACTTCCCGACATAGATATGCTTTTTGGTAAGAAGCTGCGTCTTAACATGTCTGAAACAGACGTGAACGAGCGCGTGCTGCAGTACTTCACGCTTTGCAACGAACTGATCGAAGAACACGGTCTAGTGACCTGTTTTGAAGGTCAGCACGGTCAAAAAGAGAAGTGTAAACTGCTTATTGAGTCACTGACGCCCAGTGAGCTCAAAGCAGATGTGCAAACTGCTATTCGTTTCCAATCGACGGAGGCGCGTAGTGACGAGTTAAAACTCCATGACCTGATCTTGGAAAAGGCGTTGGAGCAGGATCGCGACTTTCGCCGTCGCAAACGTTCACGCAACGAGGAGAGGTTCGCTAGGTCTGAGAAGGTGCCCAAGCTCCAGGATCATAAGAGTTTGAGTGACCAGCATGGCCGTCGCCAGCGTGGCACACATGAATCTAAGGGCGGGGATGTCAATCGAGCGACACGATCTGTAGTAAACCAGGACTCAGAGAAGAAGCGACCTCTCGTACCAAAAGACGGATGTCTTAAATGCAGTGGGCCACACTATGTGTCGAATTGCCCAACTGCGTCTCCAGAGGAGAAGAAGGAATTACCGAAGAAGTTTCATACCTCTCGCCATGACAAGAGCAGGATGAAGCGGATTAAGAAGCGTCTGGGTGGAGTGAATACTATCACGCTGAACGACGTGTATGACCTGCAGTACTGTGCGGATACAGGCTCGGACAGGTGCCTGTTGAGTCGGAACAACTTCAACGAGCTCATGCGGCTCGACGACAACGTGAAGTCTGTCCCGTTGAGCACACCAGTGATTGGAAAGCTGTTGGCGGTCACGATGTTGAAGCGCGTGAGTCTGTACTGCTGGCAATTCGTCTACATACTACTGCTGGACCTGTGGAGCTCGCAGAACCCGTCAATTGTCTCATTATTGAGCAAAACGATGATGAATTTATCGTCGGCAACGATATGCTGCTCTCTCTTGGAATCAATGTG
>NW_003303475.1:23379-26550 GCF_000142945.1 Phytophthora infestans T30-4 | reverse complement strand
AAGAGAACTTCACGTGGCCGACGTTGAGTGAAATCGCGGCTACTCAAGCGGCTCATGTAGCCTCTGCTCCTACTGCTAGTGCTGCAGATGGACATGGTGTCTATCGACTTGATGGCTATATTTGGATACCTACTGCTGCCACGGCTCTCATCCAGCGACTCCTGATCATCGCTCATTGTGGGGCACAGGGTCACCGTGGTGAAGCCGTGGTCTTGAACCACATTCGCCGTGTATTTTCGATTGAGGGAATCTCTGCTCTAGTTCGTCGTTTCCTGCGCTCCTGCTTGCTCTGTCAGCATGTAAAAGGAGGTAGGGTGGTGCCTAGACCATGGGGTGAGCTGTACCGCTCTGACATTCGCAATGGAGCTTTACACTGGGATTTCCTTTATTTGGGTGATGGATTTGGCTCATGCAAGTACCTACTACTGCTGAAGGACAACTTTACCCATTTCTGCGAGTTGATTGCGTGTGATACACCAACAAGTGAGGTTGCAGTTGATGGCCTGCTTGGGTGGCACAGTCGGTTCGGTGTACCGCCTGTATGGGTCAGTGACAGTGGCTCGCATTTCAAGAACCAAGTTCTTGCCGAATTATGCAAGCGACTGAAATGTGAACAGCAGTTCGTAGTGGCGTATAGTCCGTGGATCAATGGATCTGTGGAACGTGCAAACAGAGATATACTGCAAGTGCTACGTGCAATGATTATGGAGTACAAGATTTCGCACAACGACTGGATCTATCTTATACCTTTGGTGCAATCTAACATGAATCACTCTCCGGTGGCTTCTCTAGCTAACAAGGCCCCTGTTGAGGTATTCACTGGCTTGCCATGCCCAGCGCCAGCCTACATCCTGCATGTACCTGAAGAGCAGCCTAAGGCAGTCGATATTTCGAGTGCAGTCATCGATAATTCTCTGGCGAAACTACGTTCCAGTATTGAGGACATGCACTGTGCCGTCAAGGACAAGCGTGAGAAGATCACGTTGCTGAACAAGAGAAAATCCAGAGGTGCACAAGAAGTAAACTTTTCTGCGGGTGATTACGTCCTACGATCACGTGTCGATGAGCGACGACACAACAAGTTGCTAGTCACCTGGATCGGTCCCTACGTAGTTACTCGTGCGGACTCTCATTCGTTTCGTGTTCGGCACCTCGTTACCGGCAAGGAGCAAGATGTGCATGCTTCACGCTTGAAGTTCTACGCGGACAGCGACCTGGAAGTTACGGAGGAGCTACTGGAGCACGTCGCCTCCCAGGGCATTGTGTTGAAGGTTAACCGACTTAACAAGCACCGTTGGAACAAACAGAACCAGGCTTTTGAGCTCCTAGTGAGTTGGTGCGGCTTAGAGCCCATAGAGGACTCATGGGAGCCTTTGAAGTCTCTAGCACAGGATATCCCCGTGCTAATACGTACCTACGTGGAAGCTGCCGAGGATGCTAAGTTGGCGACAGCTTTACAGAAGCTGACCTCGAGCTAGAGATCTTCATGTGCCAAGTTGGCAGTCACAGTGTGAGCAAAGTCATTACTATTTCGGCAGTTGCTTTGTAGTAGTGAGACGCACAAGGTCAGTGGCTTGTGTATCCATGACTCAACCTGTGTGGTTGTAGGCATGCGGAAAAATGAAATTTGGATTATGGTACAGTGTCCCAAAATAGTGGTACAGTGTACCAAACTGACGTTGCAATATAGTAGCTTGAAAATACCCATATTGCCTATTTGCAAGTTGTGAGCAAGGCTTGGGAGGGAATTGTAGCGTGGGGCTCAGGTTGAAAGCCTTGCCCTCATTGCACTTTGGAGTGAATGCAAGTTGCATTTACTACCAGCTGGCAGTCCTTGCAGTTGCAGTTGCAACTACTAGGCTAGAGCCTCTGGCAGTGCCAGGAGGCTGTCCTGCTCGCTGTAGCGATAACAGGATTTTGGAAACAGAGTAGTCGAGTCACTATACCTTTTGCTTTCTACTCAGTAAGCAATACAATCGGCTAAACGTTCGGAAGTGCCAGCTTCCCTAACTGCGTCTACTGTTTTCGTCTCGTGGACGTACTACAGATGGTTAAACGTCATTTAGGCTCCAAGTTATTAACGTTTCTTTATATAATCTACTTAACCAACTATAATTAACACCTCTCGTGTTTTGTTGTTGTCTTACCGCTCCATTTAAAATCGTATCCTACGCCCTTATCGGCGACACGTCCACCCGTTAAGTAGTATCGGATTTTGCTGTCTAAACAGCTCTTAGAAAACAATGATTTACAGCAGTAGCACATATGAGTTCATTTTATTCAATCTAAAACTATCTATCTTTATGGATCAAGTGGCAACGTTTATTAGCAGCGTTGTTCTTACGGTCACCTCTTATGGCCAGCTTCTGTTGTACATGTACTACGATTTGGCAGCTCAGTCACCTCACTCTCAGATTTATTATTACTTCTACAACAAAACAGATGTAGTTATTTTAATAAAGTCATTGTAACTTAAGAAACGATTAAGTACTGTACAAATTACTACGTATATTAAAGTATGGCCTCGAAAAATCGAATTTCTACGTGTACGCTAAGCACCTTGCAGTTTAGGAAGCGTCTTTAGCAGCTATTTCATTTGAGAATAAGTAGCTCTGTCTGTTTCGCACATATATTAAAAGAAATATGCACTTTTAAAATATTAATACTTCGTAATATTAAAACGATGCCGCCTTGTGCAAATCTCCATATGTACTCTGTGAATCATATGAATTTGTTGATGTAAGTTACATAATCCGGTTTTAACCTATCAGAGCCGCATTCGCTCCACTCGACAGCCAATGAGAATGCCCAAAAACCTGAGCGTTTCGTGTGACGGACGGACAGACGCCGTGCTTGCATTGATAGTTTAGGACTAGCGCTCTGGCCGCGGACGCTAGGGCATGGTTGGTTGGTGTAGTGTGGGCTGACGGCCTCCGGTGCGCTGCGGCGGATTAGAGAACATTTCGAAATCAAAGCTAAATGCATTATATGCATTACGTGCCCTACCAAGTTCGCGTTCCAAGGATCTCTCTGTACACAATAATGTTGGGAGGGAACGTTCCCGTTCTCATACGATGGCCTCTGGATCCCAGCAAATATTATCTGCCCTCCTTTGAAGTCCCTCTCGAAAAAGGCACACATAACAGCTTGTCAGTGGGGCGAAATACCGGA
>NW_003303475.1:19623-22931 GCF_000142945.1 Phytophthora infestans T30-4 | reverse complement strand
CCGCCGAACACTTGTATTTGTGGGGGCTAGTATGGCTCACTCAACGAAGTATTCATCGGGTAAATTCTCGGTATCAACGCCCGGGTACACTGCATCTATGAGTGCGTTGACGTTGCGAACTCGTCGGTCTTCTTCAACTTCGTCCAAATCTCGCTCGTGTTCCTCGTCCGCCGGAGGGGATAGCCTGAAACTTGGGGGAGGCTTCATATCCGCGTCTTCTTCATTAGAGGTCATTTGTTGTACCCGTCGTTCTGGAATGATACGCATGCCGCGCGGGAGGCATATATCGCCAGCACCGATCTCATGGTTGACTGGGTAACGGCCTTCTCCAATTAAAAATAAAAATTCAGAGAATTCCACTAGCTCAGCCGCACTGGCCGCGTTTGGGGCGGTGCGGACACGCATGTTCTCGGTTAGCCGCACTTCACGCAAATGCTCCAATAGCGGCGAAGACTTGAAGCAAGCTTGAATCGTCTCCGCACGCGTAGCATCCTTAAGTACAGGTATAATCTGGTGGTGATCACCGCTGGACACCATTACCTTTCCGCCGAACGGCTCCAGCTCGTTCTTCATAATACCCCGAAGCGACCTGTCAACAGCCTCAAAGCAAGCTCGGCTCATCATCGGCGCTTCGTCCCAAATGATCAAACTCGCGCTACGAATCAATTCGACTTTTTGTCTCTGCCATGAAAGGCTGCACGTCGACGGCTCTGTTAGTTTGAGGGGAATCCGTAACGTCGAATGCGCGGTATGAACTCCAGTTGCCAGAGTGGCTGCAATCCCACTCGAAGCAACCGCGATGGCAACCTTACTTCGCATCCAAACGTGAGCGATTATTTGCTCGAGTAGAAACGACTTTCCTTTTCCACCCGGACCACCCAAAAAGAACAGCTTCTCCCCTCCAACCGGTCTGCTCACAGCAGCAATAACTTGGTCAAAAATATCCCTCTGGTTGCTGCTTAAGGGGTCTGCTTGCTCCGCAACATGCTCCAGTTCGTTTTGGGGGTACGCGTCAATCTCTTGCTGGACAACATCAACAGACGCTGTATCCGGGTCGTCCATTTGAGCAGATACATCGTCGTAATCAGCTAGCAGATGAAGGCCGTACATCTCGAGGGACTTTTGGCTCGGAACCAAGAAGTCAGCCAAGTTCTTCGACACCTTGTACTCCGCCATTCGAAGACGCGCCTCCTCTTCGCGTACATTATGCAGGTCTGCGTCTCTTACCTCAATGCTTCGTACATAATCCTCTGACATATCCTTCTTGAACCTGTCCCATTGATCTTTGGCATTGCCAGGCATCGAGTAAACCAAAATGATGCCGAAGAGTTGCGTAGCTGGTACGGCATCTTGACCTCGGCGGCTTCGCGTAAGCAATGTATCCACTCGTCGTCATTTTCCAAATACCCAAGCGCCAAAGCTGCTTGCTGATATGTAGGATGTTCCGTACCATCAACCGTTCGAAGATCCGCAAAGGATTTAGGCTAGCGTCGGTTACACAGGAGAAGTCGCAAGTAGAAGCGTTCCGGGTCCTGCGGAGATACGTGTACCAAGCGTCCTAGAGAAGCAACGTACTTCTTATACGGTTCCCACGTCTTGTGTTCCGTCCACTTGTACTTCCGCGGTACATCCTTGTACAGTAGAGTGGCCGTAGCTTCTGGGTTACGCGCGCACAGCTTGAAAAACCCCGTCAACATTGATCTGTCCCCGCGGTTAATCAAGTTGTGAAGCTGGGGGTCGTCGCTTGGTCGCGATAAGCAACCATGCTCATTCTTTCCAAGTGGATAGGTAGCGTCACGACAGAATGTGTTGATCCTTGTGTTGGATGCATGAATAGCCGCAACCGGAGAAATATACCTCCCGAGGAGATACAGAAGAATTTCGCTCGCCCAAATTTTTTCGCCTTCAATCGCTATTGTCGTCATGTCTGAGCCCTTGTAGACGTACTTGAAGATGTACTTGATGGCCTTGTTCGTGGCACAAATCTCGACGTTACTGTGGCAGTTTGATTTCTGCAACAGGAACGAATTGTACGGGACCACCCACTGATTGATGGTCGCGTTGTCCCATACGTTCCCCTATGGCACAAATTCCATCCGGACGGCGACCACGCTTGCACGTGGGGTATTTGTCAGGGGTCATCACCGTTTCGTCCGCGAGCGCCTTTGAAAACTTCTTGGAACACCTTCCGTTCTTCATGCACGTGCAGCTCGGGCTCTGTTGACCACAGGGTCCATGCAGCATATTGGAAATCACCGTATCGTACAGCTCGGGGTACTTCTCTTTATCCGGGAGCTCCGAGGACACCAGCTTATCGACGTCTTCCTTGGTAGTGGGCTTGTCCTCCGGACGCGATAAGCAGTATGTGGGCGTGGGAAAGACCACGCTTCTGATATTCCACTACATGGACTCGAGCGGCTTGAATCCCCAGCACACCCTCATCGAGATCCTCGTTAAGAGCTTTTAGTTTCTCCTTGAACACGCGAGCCACGATGTCCGGTCGGTCGGATTCTTTCTCCCCACGGCGTAAGCTTTCCTTGATCTCAGGCCAGTTCGGGTTGCATGTCATCGTAATGAACAGGTTCGGGGCTCCTGTTTCACGGACGATTGCCATGGCATCCAAGAAGTGTTGGTACATGTAGCGGGGACCACCTGTAAACCGTAGAGGTATGATGATATTGCGTCCTGCCTCACCCGCATCTGGCTCCGCTGACTCCTGCTCCGTATTATTCCCACGCCGAGTCCTACGTATGGCGCCTCGTCGTCAGTTGCCATTTTGTGATTTTCAACAGACTCGCCACGCAACGCGTCCGTGAGTCCTTGGAGAGTTTCCAGCCTATATTGAAGTTGGTTTTTCTTGATGAAGCGCAGGCGCTCTTGTTCGCATTTGGACCATTGGTCAACGCAGTACTGCTGCGTTAGTCGCCCACCGCGCAGGATAAGAGAATTACTAACCGTCCGGTCATAAAGCAGATACGCCTCATATTCCCGAACGGACATCGTCAACGGGTCATCGTGGCGATCGACGGGATTATCAACGTAGGGAATATCGTAAGTCCATCCATTCTCCCCATAGGGTGACAGTAGAGGGTAATGCAGCGGGTCGTAGGTAACGCTCGTCTCAAAGATGGCTTGAAACCTCCTCCTGTCGTGTGTAGGATAATAGTCCGATGCTCAGCCGCGTTCGTGTCGATCACAACGGCTGCCACCTCTGATGCCGTTGGGGTGTTACGCGTATCCGGACTCGCATTTCGTGTGACGTGCAGACGCAGCTTAAGGTGATCTCCCTCCGGAAGAAAATTACTCAA
>NW_003303475.1:11663-19052 GCF_000142945.1 Phytophthora infestans T30-4 | reverse complement strand
GTAGTGACAACTCGCTTGTTCTCCCCGTTGTCGTCCGTGTAACGCGTAACGTAATGACGGCCACCAGCCACTGTGGAAGGGTCAAAACTGTCGTGGTACGCGAGGCCCTTCTTATACTGCCGAGATTGCCTGCGAAACCGCTCTTGTTCCTTTCGTTGCTCCCTTTGCTCACCCGTTATGACCCCCCCCTTCGTGCTAAAAGCGCGGCAGCTTCTCGGGAGTGCTGTGCTTGTCGATGCTCTTCGGGCATGTCTCCTCTGTGCTCTCGCCGTGCAGATGCATCTCGCGCGCACTCTGCTTGTCGCTGATCACCTGACACTATGCTCTCTCCGTGCTGCAGCATTCTGGCAGCGCTCTACTTGCCGCTGTTCATCCGACATGCCTTCTCTGAGCTCTCTCCGTGATGCAGTGTTCTGGTTGCGCTCGGCTTTACGCTGGTCATCGGTCATGCATCCCCTGCGTGCCTCATGTGCCGCCGCATCGCGATTCCTAGCGTGCAGGCGATAGTCCTCTGTACTTGTGACTCTATGGCTGGCTTGGACGTTTCGAAGGTGTTCTTGATGAATTTCAAATACTTCTGGTGGCATTCTACCGCGCCGTGCCCTTGTTCGATCTGCTTCTTGTCGGCGGTCTTGGGTAACCTGAGACTCGGATCTGTTAGCTCGACGAATTATTTTCCTGTCCGCGTCCTTCGCTCTTGCCCGTTGTTTTTGTGAGTTCGTCATAGCTGCTCGACTAGTCTGTGCTTTTTCCGCATCACGCGCACGTTTAACCGCAGCTCTATCGTCATCTGCATTCCCTGACGCTCCAATCTGAAAACCGCGAGCATTGACGCCAGGGTCTTCGCGATGTGAGTCGTCGTTGATGCTCCGCAGGATCATCTTCTTCTGTCTTCTCATCACGCTCTACCGCCGGACCAGATACTCTCATCTGTCCGAACTCAGCTGGTGCTGGGACTTCAACTAACTCGAGCTGCTCCAATTCTTCAATTGCCTTGCGATAGCGGGTCACTGCCTTACGAAGCCTCTATTTACGGAGTTGTCTTTCCTTACGCGACTCTTCGTGGGATTAAGATGCGCTCTCACGCCGGGCTCGCTGTACGCGATCATCTAGTTCCTCGCGGGTAATTCTAATCATTGGACAGAGTAAGTCGAGTTAATTCTACAGCAAAGCCCGCTACTCAGTTGTTGGGAAACCTTTTTCTTTTCGTCGGGGCTCGTGCCATGTCCTCGTATCTTGAACTAGAATGTCGCCTGATTTAGATAGAACAAAATCGAATTGGCTATTAGACTCGAAAGTCTAAGTGCACTGGGAACGGTTCTACAGCTATTTCATGAATATAAGCACCAGAACATGGACATGGTAGCTTAAGCAACGTGGTATTCGAATAGAACCCCGATCTTTCCTTTCCAGTACTAATCCAGAAGCCCTTTGTGAATATAGCACACCACTGTCATTTCCATCCCGGCTCCTCGGATTACAAACAACTTAGGGGTATCGTCACTCCAGGCAGCTTGTCGGTCCAGTCAGCTTTAGCTCAGGCCCTCCCATTGGCCGACGTGTTACAGCCCTCAGCTCACGTTCCGCGGGTCCAAATTACCTTGCACGGCTGTGGACCAAGCAGCTGTACATGGTAATTCAGACGCCGCATCGCGCTGTTGCCTCTTGGGTACGTCAAAGCTGTTGCCTCAGCCTCTGCAAATGCATTGAGTTCTCCTTCGTTCTTGTAGATCTCCAGCTCTTCACGCTTACTTCGTCCACTCGCACTGCTGTCGATCGCCGGCAACGCCAGAGAGCTCTTGGTCCCATCACCACAGTCATCATGATCGACAGCTTGATGACCACCTTTTATCGTCGAACCCCTCGCTTCCGATGGCGAGAGCGTTACGACCTGAGTCTGGCAGCGGCTTAGATAACTTCAACGCCTCGTTCTCTTTGAAGATTCCAACAGCCCCCTCGAAGTCTTGCCCAGTTGACCCACCCGTAGTTGCTCCCGAAGTCGCTGAAATGCCACACGCTGTAGTGGCTTCGTCAAAATATCATCAAGTTGCTTCTGAGTTGGGCAATACTGCATCGCTGCATCCCCTCGCTGAATCACATCCCGGATAAAGTGATACCGGATTTTTATGTGCTTGCTCCGAGCGCTGGCTATCTCGTTCTTTTATCAAATTAAGCGCTGACTGGTTATCCACCTGTAGCACGATTGTCTTGTCCTTGGCCCACAATCCAATTTCAACGGAAGGTTGTTTCACCCATATAGCCTCCTTCATGGCCACTGCTGCTGCGACGTACTCGGCCTCCATCGTGGAGAGAGCTACAAACGTCTGCTTCTTAGAAGCCCATGCGATAACGGCACCATTAAGCATAAGAGCTGCTCCTGATACTGACTTCGCATCCGATGAGTCTCCTGCCCAGTCGGCGTCCGTGTAAAATGTCGCGCGCCATTTGCAGCCTGCACCTTGCCCACTCTTAAAGAATAGTCCAAATGATGAAGTGCCACGAAGGTAGCGCAAAATTCACTTGACTCCCGTCCAGTGACTTTGTCGAGGCCGGGCTACAAATTTTGCCAAGTAATTGACTGCAGCGGTTATACCTGGTCGTGTACAGTTCGAGATGCACAACAATAATCCAATTTCCTTCCTCATCAACCCCGTATTCATCATCATCTCATTGTCGTCAAATGATTTCGTCGTATCCATGGGTGTGTGTACCGGTCTGTATGATGCCATTTCCATATTTGCCAGCAATTCCTCAATGGTGTCGCTTTGGTGTAGGAAAATGCCTTCATCATTGCGCTTGATACAAATCCCGAGGCATTTTTCTGCATCTCCCATGTCCTTGATGTCGTATATCTGGCCCAGTAATAGCATAGCCTCATCGCTGTCAGCATCGTCTTCACTAACGATAATCACGTCACCAACGTAAAGTCCGAGAACATAACCTTTTTTGGAACATCTCCTTGACGAAGTCTTTGTTTCCACTGGGATGCAAGTGCCGCAAGGAATCGCATGCTTGTGATTATCAGCACCGGAGAATAAAGACTCTACGAAAATCGATACCAAAACACAGAGTAAAACCATCGAAGCTCCAAATCGAGGCATTAAAACAGATCAGATACTCCAGTAGATTATCATTGATACGAAACACCCATTTTGACGACACAACGTTTGCTCCGGCACCACCCTTGACGACTTCTCATGTACCATTTGATTGAAGTTCCTTTTGCTCCTTCTCGATAGCCTCTTTCCACTGCGGCCATTCTGGAGTCTGCATTGCTTCGTCCAGATCACGTGGGGTTACCATAGGTGGCGTAGCTGCTGCCAACAAAAGTGTTGCTGATCCTGCAATTTCTTCGATGAGTTCCTGCGGCAGCGAGAAGTCGCTTTGCCGCTTCATCCTTTTACGTGAGCCGAAAACACGGCGAATTGTACCGGCACTAATAGGGTGCCCATGGTACTCGTCTTCGCCGCTGTCTGAGGTTTCACTGAGGTTGATAGTGGCGTTTATTACGCTTCCGAGTTTGACGTATCATTTGGGATCGAGAGATCTCAACGAACCCTGGGGCACTGCTTGTTTGTTCTGTTTGTTGTTCTGGTACAGATTCTTCTGCAGGCTCTTCTTCAGGCTGTGATTGTTCCTCTTCAACGCTGAGTTGGTTCAGTGCTTCTTCGGTCTCTTTCTCGCGGATGTCCAGCTCCTCGATGTTCTGGACGTCGGAGCTAGCGATAATCTTCCGAGTACGAGGCAGAAGAAGGCGATAACCCTCCTGGTTCTCTGAGATCCCGATGGCTACAGCTTTCTCCGCTCGGCGCTTGACTGAGGCGGCCTTTTTGTGCGAGACGTGCGCTGTGCATGTAGAACCAAACTTTAATATGTGGCTTACTTTTGGCGGCTTTCCAGTGAGTACGTCCAAAGGTGGTTTGTAATCTGCGTTTGCTCTTGTTGGAAGTCGGTTGCGTATGTATGAGGCATACTTGACGGCACCTCCCCAGTATCGTTCTGGAAGACCAGATGCCCAGACCATGGCACGGCCTGAGTTCATCAATGTCCTGTGCATGCGCTCGACCTTTTCATTTGACGCAGATTTATCCGGAAGAGTTTCTTGATGAACGATTCCGTGTCGACTGCAGTATTTAGTGACCTCATGACCTCGAAACTCTCCACCACCGTCCGACCTGATCGTCTTTACTGTGACTCCAAACTGGCGCTCAAATTCGGGTATGAAGTTCATGAGGTGTTTTGCCGCTTCATCCTTTGTCTGCAGCAAGAAAACCCTGTTGTAGCTCGATGCATAGTCCACAATTGTAAGCATGTGCTTGTTTCCGTTCCTGTCCGGTTATATTTCTGTCTTCAGGTCTACGCAGAGAACTGCCCCAAGTTGGTCGGTGGGTGCGGATGTAGATGTATCTACTGTAGGTTGCTTCGACTTGCTTTGCTTTGCTTGTGCGCAGAACAGGCAGAATTTTAGCTTCTTTGAGACGACATCCATGTCCTCCGTCAAACCGTGGTTGTACATACTTAGGAGATCCTGGAAATTGACGTGCCCTAGACGTTCATGCCAGTGCTGTAAGGTTGCCTTCGTCATCTGCGCAAACATCACTGCTGCGTTGCAATCCGTGCGTGCCGTCTCGCCGTTCAGGATCCACATTTTACCTTGGCGTTCAGCAATGGCGACTATGTCACCACGTTGATTCGTCAGCGTACACGCTGATGCTCCAAACGAAGTAGTAATCCCGTGTTCCCCGAGGTCAGTGAATGAGATCCAGTTGCGGTCAAGACCTGGAACTTGGTGCACTTCGTGTAAAAGAACGGATCGCGTAGTAGATCTATTGCTTGCGCGGACAATACAGCTTCCTTTAACGTTAGCGTGGAGCAGGCCACCATTTGCAACTCTGATGGTCAAGTCAGATGGCGAAGTGCCGAACAGCAGAGTGCTCGTGGAGCACATGTGGTGTGGCGCTCCTGAGTCCACCAGCCAGTTTGCTGATGTTGTCTCTCCGTGCTCATTTGCCATCCCCAGCCCCGCGCTCTCATCGTCACTTTCGTCGGCATCGCGTTCTAGGCGCTGAGCTTGGGAAACCGAGGCCTGCTGCTGTTTCTTCGGCTTCTTACACTGCAAACGCTTGTGGCCTGGTTCTCCGCAGTTCCAGCATGTGATTGTCTTCTCGCTTGTGTTTGCTTGAGCGTTGTGATTTTGCCTCAAACCTGGACGTTGCTGACCAGTGGTTTGAAATTGCTTCTGCTGTTTAGGGCTGTTACCTTGACTACCGCGCTTCTTAATAGTGTTGCCGTTGCTGTGGTGCTGTCCTTGCTGCTGAGGTTGGCGAGATACACTCCCTTGGCCTCCGGGTCGCGCACTACCTACGCGCCGTCCGTCATTCTTGAGACGGATCAGTAAATCGACGACCTTGTCTAGCTCGTCCATGTAATTTGTGTTGGTTTCGTCGATCTTGCTGAGGAGAGTTGACTTCCCCTCCGGGCATGCATTGTTGCAGACCGTTTCTAGCAGTAGTTGCGATCGATCTCCCACCATTAAGCGCTCGATAAACTTGAGGTACGTGATGTACTGCTTCCACGTGTCTTTTTGTCGCTTAGGTGCGTCCATGCGTCTGGCCAGCTCATACTGGCTTAAGTGGCAGCCGAACGCTTTCTTCAGGTGCACCGTCAGGTCCTCGTAGCTCACCTCGCGGTCGACCACGAAGTCATGGTAAGACCGGCTTGCTTGGTCCTCCAAGAATGTGCCCAGGACTGGCGCCTTTAACTGGCTTGACCACGTGGGCTTATTTAGAAGTTTTTCCATTCTGATTGCACCTTCAATTTCGTTCAGAAAATCTTCGAGTCCAGCTCCTAAGCCAGGATCCTCCTCCTTGTAATTGAACCGTCGGCAGTGAATGTCCTTAAGCTTCGAGGACTTCTCAGCGGTCCCTGGTGAATGGGTCGGCTTCTGCTCGACAGGTGGGTTGATCTCTTCCACCTCTTGCGCTTGCGTCTTGTACTCTTCCTTCGTGCGACTAGGTGCAGAACCAGTCGTTTTGCTCTTTGGCGTATCGTCTAGTCTGGTAATTCCGTAGTTGATGACTTAGTGATAGTTGACTGTTGGGCGATAATTGGTCGATGAAGAACGTCCAGACTGGTCATTTGGGACATCGCAGATGCCTTCTGTCCCCAACCCGAGGAGCTTTGATCGTCACGCTCCGACTGCTTGGGCTCTTCGACTTCTTCATCTAACTCGTGACTCTCATAGTGCTGCTTGCGAACTGCTGCTTGGAGTGCAGCGAGTCTCTGCTCCGCCCGGTTTTTCTTGGCCAGCATACCTTGCTGCATTCGGATGACTTCCATAGCATCGTCCATACGGCTTTGGACTCTCCAGGCGCGCCGTTAATACCACGATCATCTCTGCGTCCGAAAGCTGTGTGATGCGGGTAGATGGGCTTGATTTTTTCGCTATATCCGGTGAGGTCGCATCTGCGATGCTTCCCGTCGTGTTGGTGTGCCGTGGCCGTCGCGGTGGCGTGCAGAATGCTTCTTGTTCGTGCACTCGCTCGCGTACTGCTTTATGTAGCTCAGTGTGGACGAATTCCAGGTTTCGACGGTGTGCTCGCTCTGCTCGTGCGATCGGCGGCATCGCTTGAGGACTATCGAGGTCCGTGAAGTCGAGCCGTCACGCGACCGACATCGTCGACGTCTTCTAATTGGTAGCGTGCGGCACTTGGGCTCAGATCCTTTTGCAACTCCAGAAACGCGCGGGGAATTTCCTGCCGTAGATAGAAGACCAAGTGAGCAGTTGATGTTAAAACTGAAAGTGATTTGAATCGTTAGCTTCGTCGCCGCCACTACATCTCGCTACTCCTGCGTACTTACCTGACAAGCACCATTGCGACGTCACCGTACATGTAGGAACGATGCGTCTTCCTTTCCGTCTGACGTCATCGTTCTGCAATCTGCAAATGCATTGAGTTCTCCTTCGTTCTTGTAGATTTCCAGTTCTTCACGCTTGCTTCGTCCACTCGCACTGCTGTCGATCTCCGGCAACGCCAGAGAGCTCTTGGTCCTATCATCACAGTCATCATGATCGACAGCTTGATGACCACCATTTTATCGTCGAACCCCTCGCTTCCGATGGCGAGAGCGTTACGACCTGAGTCCGGCAGCGGCTTAGACAATTTCAACGCCTCGTTCTGGTGAAATGTGGTGTAGGGATTTCCAGATTCGACCATACGCCGACCTACTTTAGGTCAAGAATCGGCTCGGTCTGATAACCCAGAGCTTAGGAGCCAAGGATCACGATAAGTACTCGGCGATCTGTCCGGATATGCTATCCGGACAGCCGCTGAGCTCAACGGTCGCCGGAACTCAGCTGAAGGGTCGGTAGAGATCCGAAACGACTAC
>NW_003303475.1:9974-11415 GCF_000142945.1 Phytophthora infestans T30-4 | reverse complement strand
CCCGGGTGCCGTAACACTCCTAGCTGAGCAGCTCTGCGCTCCGGTGACCTGTAAAAGCGCTCGCGCGCCGTCGTCATCCTTTGTGAGGGCACAGGGTTGTGAACGAGCTCAGCCGAACCCAAACTCGGCGGAGCCTCGGAAGTGATCTGACTTGGTTAGTCGGAACCGAGTGGAAGCGAGCCACTCGTCTGTCCCGGAAGGGCCGGACCGCGAGGGGACCACCCTCTGCGCAGGCCATACAACCGCCGAACTAACTCGGCGATTCGTTGTGGTTTGTGTAAGGAATCCACATCTGACGGTATTTGTGTGTTCTACTACACCACAACTGGTGCCGCGACCCGGGAACAGGAGTGTGTGCTTGTTTTTATAGGTGCCAGCTAACCAAGTTAAGAGGAAGAGAAGAGAAAGAGAAGAGTGAAGATGGTCAAGGGATCAGCAACTCCGAGCGACGGAAGCCCAGCGACGGCTGGAGGATCGCCTCTCGTGAAGTCGGACCCGGCGGATCAACGACTCATCGCCATGACGATGGAGGTGGGACGAACCGTCCAGTTCGACGAGGATGGCCAAGACCAGGAGAGCGAGAACGGAGACGCAAGTGAAGGAGAGTATGAAGAGAAGGCCGAGACCGCTGAGCTCGGAGAAACGAAGACTACCGCCGAGCTACTTGGCGAGGTGGAAGAGTTGACGCTGCAGGTGGGACGCATGGGAGCCCCACGTCCTGTCGAGCGCAATTTATCCGCCGAGCTCGACGAAGGTGCGGACGATGAAGAAGATGAAGAAGACCATGGCGTTGCTCAAGGGGACCGTCCGCCCCTTATTCCAAAAGCGACGAGGAACGCCGATACGCCGAGCGCCAATAAAGTGTTGGCTCGACTCGGCGAGGAGATGAGAACGAGATCGGAATGGATGATGATGTTCGCGCCTGTGGCGATGGCGCAGGCGAAGTGGCCGATGTTGGGTCCCGAGCTAACTCAGCCGGTGCGTGCAGCCAACATCAATCAGTTGGTGGAAGAAACTGTGTTGCTGTTGAAGGCGATGGGCTATCGGTGCAACAGCCGACCAAACAGCCTCATTCTGTCCGACTGGAGTCTGACCCGTGGCGGAGCCGAGCTCTGGCAATGGAAGAAGAAGCTCAGAGTGGCGTTTGGATTGGAGAAGGCCCCTGGCGGAACGAAGAAGGTGTACAGCCGAGTAGCCGAGTTCAAACCACTCGACGAGGATCCGAGCAAGATTCCTTTGCCGAAAACCCCGGAGACGAAGAGACGTGAAGTGTTCCGCGCTACGCAAGGGACTCCGTACTTCGAAGACTCTCACATGCTGACTCCATTAAAGCTAAACCCGACTCAGCGAGCGCCGAGTCGTGGGCAGCGAAATATCCGAGGAGCCGAAGAGACTCTGATCGCAGCGTCGAGTCTCCTTCTCCTCGCGGAGTGGAGACGAA
>NW_003303475.1:5148-8053 GCF_000142945.1 Phytophthora infestans T30-4 | reverse complement strand
TTCTACCCGATGAGATGGTGATACCACTCATCCGGTCACGTTATGCACCGACCAAGACCGAGTTCGGACCAAATGTACCATGCGGGCCACCAGACGGGTTGACGATCGAAAGTCGAATGACCGCTGAGTTCAAATTACCCAGGCGACAAACCAGTGAGTCGACGCATGACCTATGGGTGCGACGGACGAAGGGTTGGATTCCAACGGTTGTTTTTAATCGCCGAGGAAGACCAACCCATGTCCTGATTACGAACGTACGACAGACGTCAGTCTGGTGCCCACCTCACTTTTATGTGATAAAATGGCAACCACATGGAGTGCTGGCCAACGAGGGATATGTCCGCGTGAACTCGGCGAAGTACCGTGACTGGCAGATATTGGCCTTTGAGTCGGCGATGGATAAAGATTTGCTGCAGAAAGAACAACGACTGTACGACGACTGGCTGTCACACCAGCCGCCAGCTGTGGAAAGACGAAAATACCCAACTCCGACGGCGGTGGAAAGACGATCTCCAGTGGAGAGTGGACCAGAGTTAACATGCGCCGAACGCTGGAGAAGGATCGAAGCCGACACTGAAGCCGGCGACTACGAGAAGCGTCGTGGTAACGCAGACGTCATATCGACGTCAGGGGTGACAAGGGGTGACCCGGCTATAAACTCAGCGTTTAAGCTGGAAGATGTCCGAGCGGACCATACGTCGGTGCTACACGATGGCCAAGATGTCTCCTATCAGCTGACCAAGTTTGAAGACGATGGTGCCATTTCTGACGTCAACACGAACTCAGCGGTCGAAGGAACAAGTGAAGTAAGGGCCACGGAAGACGCGTCGGCGACTGAAGACTCAGCTATAACGGCAGGAGGCCTTGAAGAACGCTCGGAACAAGCCCTATGTGACGTTGAACCCGTTGCTGACAACCGAGCCAAGTACGGAATAATAGGACCAAGTTCTGCAGCCGTGGTGAACTCAGCGATGGGTACACCGGAAACCTGCATTATCCAGTCGGCGGCGGCAGACTCGACGTCAGAAGATCTAAACACTGAGAGTGCCTCGGACGTGGTTACAGCATGTCGTCAGGATGTCAGCTATACTGAAGGCGCGTTTACACGCACGGAAGTCAGCTCTGCCGTCATAACCGACTCAGCGGATGAGCACTCCGACGCGACCAAGGAATATGATAGTTGGGAGGTATTACTACCTGAAGGAATAAAGCCGAACGACGACCCAGCTACGGCGGACTCGGCGTTGGAAACTGTGGAGGCTGAAACCGGTTCGGAAGTGGTTAGACAGCCTGACGACGATACCATCAACCTCGGGAACAAGTTTGAACACGAAGGAGTAAGATCGTCCGTCACAGTGAACTCAGCGAATGAGAGCCTTGACGCGGACGACAACTATGAAGTACCAGAGGTATCATTGTTGGAATGTACTATAGCTGAGGTCGGAGTAATGAACTCAGCGGCGACGGTGTTTGACCCCGGCGGAATTGACTATGGCTTAGGACAAGCTGAAGACGATGAATGCAACTCGACGAGAGACCCGACCGAGACCCTGAGACAACACTACTTGGCTATCGCTGCGACCGAAGACGAGAAAGAGGATGATGTTGACGATGGCACGACCAACGCCTTTGAGCGTAGTGGGACAGATCTGGAATTGACGGACTACGCTCACGAGCTGGCCTTCCTTCCCGACCTCACTGAAGTTGAGCCTACCGAACTCGACTATGGCGCTGCAAACGTCAAGTCGAGTAGTCATACGCCGGCACAGTCGTCTAAATTGGTGGCAGAACTACAAAAGCACGACGGAATAATGATTTCAAGTGGTAATGCTCTACCGCCTCCAGCGTACGGAGCATTGTGCGACATCGACGTTCAAGGACACGAACCCATTAAGCAGAGAGCTCGGCGGATACCTCTCCGCCACTTGAGCAAACTTTACGAGTTGCTAAAGGGGCTTCTTCGAGCTGGGTTGATATCATTCTCGGGCAGCCCTTGGGCCTCGCCAGTGGTGATAGTGCTCAAGAAAAATGGTGTGGATATTCGGCTATGCATCGATTATAAACTGGTTAATGCGGTTACTACGCCGATGGAATACGCTATGCCACTGGTTGATGACCTGCTTACCGAATTGGAAAGTTACTTGTGGTTTTGCTCGCTCGATGCTTCGTGGTTCTGACTGATACAATGAACGGAGTACGAACAATTACTACATGTACTTGGTGGTTATGGATTTCGTCGAAGAAATGTGTCTGTCTGTCGTTTAATCCTCCAGCTGGAACTTCGTCAGGTAGGGCCAGACTCGAGTCTGGAGAATGTTGCTGGACAGGTAGATCGTCCTTCTTCGTCGTGTGCCTCTTCTCAATAATACTAATATTGACCGAGCCCGGATTGTCGAGCTATCGCTCATAGTTGTCTTAGCGCACTTACCCAGATACGTTCCGTTTGTTGCCGCTTGATAATAAAATAACTTATTTCATTATTTCAAGATGCAGAACATGCAAACTTCATGTCATGAAGATACTTGCTTCGATATGAAAAGATCTCCTTAGGCAGCACTGGTGCTGGAACCAGGTTGGCGTGTGGTGGACACTCGCTTGGTACCATGAGGCGACGTGAGCTCCGTCGTGATCACAGTGAAGTCGCCCTCGACGGTGATCTTGCGGGTCGTTGTTGAGCCCGCTGTGGTAGTCGACTGGCTTCTCACAGGCGTCGAGTACGTGGCTGTCTGTGTGGCACCGCGAGCTGTCTTGGTGGGCAGAGGCGAAGCGAAGCCGACACTGGAGATGTCCATAGATTTGGTCGTCTGCTTCGACTTAGGTGGCGAATAGGCGGTGATCCTCATGCTCCTCGTCGCGCTTGTCGAATGCGGTGACGCAAAGCCCGCAGGAGAACTCGTCGGCGATC
>NW_003303475.1:0-4281 GCF_000142945.1 Phytophthora infestans T30-4 | reverse complement strand
AATCCAGCAATCCATGGGGGTGATAGCATGCAAGAAGGAAACGTTGCAAGTAGAACTAGCTCGGCACAAGGATCTCACGAAACAACTCAACTCGGTCCGGTATCGACACATAGCTCGGCACTATAACGTAGCGGCTGATTCTCTCGCTACAGAAGCACTGGAAGCTAAAGCTGGACGAGTAATTCTTGGGACGGATAGGAAAGCAGAGCTGAGAATGATTAACCGAGTAGCCGAAGAACTGTACGCCACAGACAACCCAGCGGAAACACCGATTGTCACGGCAGTCACTCGTAGCCGAGTACGCCGAGTTCACTTTGAGGACGAGCTGGATGTAGACTCGGCTAGAGCAAGAGGAGGAAGTCAGGATCATGAAGCCATGTCTACAAATCCTGGAGAATCCACGTTTGAAAGTAGTGGAGATGAATTCGAACAAGTCAGCGGGGCGTCGACTCGGCGGACTAACCACACGACCCCGAATGTCGAAACAAGGTCGCAGATGGAGTCAGTCCAGACAGCTCAGAATGCCAACGACATTGATCCAGTGACGGTACAGACTGAGCGGAGACGACGAATCGCGAAGGCACAAGATGAAGAACTCAGGTGGGCCGATCTGAAGGCGTACCTGAGAGGTGAAGTGGAGAACCTTACACACCGTCGAGCTCAGAATGCCGGCAAAGTCGCAGAAGTCTTTGTACTCAGCGAAGACGGCCTGTTGTACCGCCGAGATGAAGCCCGCCGACTAGGCGAACTCGGCGAACCGAACCTCTCATTGAGATTGGTGATACCGTCAACCATGGTCGACGAAACACTTCATAACTGCCACAACTCGATCGAAGGTGGGCATCAAGGCATCGTCAGAACTTATCACCGAGTCAAAGCCGACTACTACTGGATTGGTCTGTACGCCGACGTGGTGAAACATGTTAGAGCCTGCGAAGATTGCAATACCAGTAAGAGCAAGCCACAGTTGAGAGGTTATTCGCCGGGAAATGTGGTGTCAGACCATCCATTCCAAGTCGTGTCAATGGATTTCGTTATTCCCCTTCCTCGAACTCAGCGGGGCAATACTGCACTGCTGCTGTTCCAGGACCACTTCACGGGGTTCGTTATCGCTAAGGCTATGAATGACACCGGAGCACTCGAAGTGGCCAAGGTATTTGAGGAATGCGTCTTCAGGCAGTTCGGGGCTCCGTCTCTGATACGGCACGACCGAGATCCAAGGTTTATGAGTGAAGTTTTCCAAAAGTTCTCCGAGATGATGCAGTCGAGATCAAGAGCTACGCTGAGTTACCGACCACAAGCCAACGGTCAACAAGAGAGGTCAGTCAAGACAATGGTTCAGACTATACGGGTCTACGTGGAAGACCCACTTCAAGCCGACTGGGATGACATCGCCGAGAAGATGGTACATGCTATAAACAACTCAAGAGATTCGACTCGGCGAGAAACCCCTTTCTATCTGGTGCATGGTTGGGACGCCAAGTCTACACTCAAGGCTATGACGAGTTCGATACGACGTGGACAGGGACGCCCAGTCAACTCGGCGGACGCAGTCGAGTGGCGCCGAGAAGCGAACAGACAACGAGAAGTGGCACTTCGATTAGCAGCTGAGTTCCAAGTGCGAGAGAAAGCACGACGAGCTCGAGAGCACAACGAAGCGTTGAGCAAGAAGGAGAAAAGATCCATTCCCAACACAGCAGATGACGAAGATGAAGTTGCAGAACCAGGCGATGAATCCACCAAATCTTTGTTCAAAGAAGGAGATCAAGTCTGGTTGTTTATGGAGCGAGTCAAGTCGGGCCTGACCAAGAAGTTAGCCCACCGATGGCATGGACCATTCAGGGTGAAGAAGAAGGTGGAAGAATTCGCCTATGAATTGGAGTTACCCGACAAGAGTGGATATAGGTTCTACCCAGTGGTCCATGTATCACGTCTGAAGGCAGTCACCGAACTCGGCGGAAGACCAAAGACGAGGCTAATCGCCGACCTCGAAGAGACTCAGCGATTTGACTTTGATGAAGAATTACTGCCTGAAGACAGCTGGGAACCAGACACAAGTACAAACCAGTATGAAGTCGAAGCAATTCTCGACGATGAGCTACCATTATCCACAAGTACGTCACGATCACAACGGAAGTTTAAAGCTAAGTGGGTCGGCTACGATGAGTCTACTTGGGAACCACTGTCGAATTTGTCATATGGGGGTCTCCTGTTTGACTATCTACGACAGAAGAAGCGCGAAAACCGTCTGCAAATGGTGCAAGTTGCAGATGAGGATTAACAGCTATTGCACCAAAAGTTACACCAACTCAGCGGACGACACAGGCCGAGTTGAGATGGAATGCTACTGTGTCGAAACTACATATACTGAATAATTACGAAATGAAGTCCTGAACGATACCTACGGGGAAGATCAGTCAAAGGAAGAAAACTAAAAAGTCGGCGATCCGGATTCCAAGTGAGTTGGACCCCGACGGAGACAACTGGGAAGAGCTCAGCGGACTCGACGATTGGGGGCGTGGCGTCGTAGCAGACGTCATCCCTTGGGAACTTGCGGAAGGAGATGCAACATTCGCAGCCGTGGCAAGAAGTATCATCGCCGAGCTAGCTAACGAAGCTGACGCCGAACCAGGTGCCTCAGGACCCGACGCGGCGGAAGTGGGCTGAGGATCCGTTCCACTGGGGAGTGGGGTGCCGAACGGAGACATACCCGGAGACGCGCCTCGGAGATTGGGAGAACCCAACCCATCGTCCGCCGAGTCGTCATCAGACGCACTCTCGCCATCTGAGCCGAGCTCACCGATCGAAGACTCAGTGAAGATATGGATGCCTTGACGATTCAGCCGAGTTGGAGCACCCGGGGCATAGGCAGGAGGCGCTTGTTCAGCAAGATCGAAATCTTCTTCAATCGCGTCGTCAACAACCTGAGGATCCATACCGCGCGGAGCATAAAGCTACAGCCTTTCGCAGCGACGCGAGGAGATTAGCCGATTGCGTGGCAGCAGCCTCCAATCGAGACACTTGCTGTTGAGCCGACGAGATCTGAGTTGACAAGGCGACATTGCTGAGAGCAAGCGAGTCCAGTCGCCGAGTCAGTGCGCGGTTCTCCTCCTGAACAGCTTGATTGTCAGCTTGGGGATCGCCGATGATCTATGGATAATCAAGAGCGGCGTAGTTGCCTTTCAAGATATCCAACAGTTCCCCCGCGGAAGCAGCATGAAAAATCGCTCGCCGCTGCACGGGATCGGAGGGCTCCACGGAACGAGTAAATCCGTAAGCCATGAGCCTCGCCAAGAAGGTCAATTCTTCTCGGCGATCATGCTCTTGCTCGTTAATTCTGGCCATGAGGGAGTCAAGACTCACTGGAGCAGCCGAGCTTGGCTGATTGGTGGCGCCCGAAGTGGTGTCGCCCGGCAAGCTCGGTGGACCAGGAAGGCGCACGCGAGAAGACTCTGCCGACTCCGCGTCAGACTCATGGGAAGCTGTCAGGTCAACCAGCCCAGCTTCATGCCGGTCGCTGACCCCACGAGTACCGACGGGTCGAGGAATCGACTCAGCTGGCACGCCTTCACCTCGACGAGGAGTTGGAGAAGAAGGATGGTGCCACGGGTTGTGCTGGAACAACATGCGAAGAGTAAGGAGCTGCCAAGTGAGTGACAGCGGAAGCAACGAACGTACCAAAGAAGGTGGTGGGGAGCCGCGAGACGTCATCAGCCGAGTACGGACCAACGGTGGCAGAACAAAATGAAGGATTAAGACACTCACCAGCTCGGCTCGTATCATAACCGGGGCAGTTGTGGTGTAGGGATTTCCAGATTCGACCATACGCCGACCTACTTTAGGTCAAGAATCGGCTCGGTCTGATAACCCAGAGCTTAGGAGCCAAGGATCACGGTAAGTACTCGGCGATCGGTCCGGATATGCTATCCGGATAGCCGCTGAGCTCAACGGCCGCCTGAAGAGTCGGTAGAGATCCGAAACGACTACATTTCACTAGATATTTGTATGAGAAGCATAGGATTAAATAGGAGGAGCCGAAAAGGCTCCCAGAAGATAACAGAGCAGAATTTTCCTAGTCCAAGACACGTGTACACTTTTCCGGTAAGTCCCTGCATAGGGCTGGATTATGCCTGCCGTCAATACTCGAGAGGCATAGCTTGTAGGGTATTGACTGGTAGCGCCAAGAGATTAGGTCGGTCCGGGTAGGACAAAGTCTCGCTACGCGCGAAAGAAAGTCCCGCATACTCAGCGGGCCGGTACGTCGGATAGCCCGGGTGCCGT
>NW_003303474.1:64425-71870 GCF_000142945.1 Phytophthora infestans T30-4 | reverse complement strand
CAATCCCAACACAATCTTGGATCCGACTCCCATCCACTTGGCACCCAACCTTACGAGCAAAGGCGGTATCAGATTATATTACACCTCGGCACCACTATCTAGGAGTAGGATTGCTTTTTAATTGTTGATCTTGCCCCCTACCTAGGCTTGTCTGAACCATTTTTCTGGGGCATGGTACTGTGGTGTAGCGGGATCAGCAAAATCTGCGAGATTGCCGGATCCAACTTACCAACTGCGCCCAGACACCGACTAACGGAGGGGGTCCCCCGATGATCCGTGATCTGCTGAACTTTCCTCGCCTTGTGGACCCGTCGGTAGGGTGGGATCTTGCTCGCTCGGTAACTTCCGAAGAGTTCAAGTGGTGAAGCTTGAGTGTCTTGGCGAGATGTGGGGATGGGGTGGAGCAGTAGTGGTAATATCTTCACTCTGCGTCCGTGGTTGGTTCTGGATCCTAAGCGAATATTCGAGCTTATGGATCCAGGGCCTAGATCGTTGATCTGGCCGTAGGGTTGCCTTGCGGGTGTGTTCCCTTGCCTTTGCGTTGCCTTTTCGTCGTACTTGTAGTCTCCTGTGACGGGACCTTGAGAGTTGAGCGACTCTAGGGTGTAGTCGGCCAAGTAATAAATCCGGTTAACCTTTCGGATCTGCATGTGTAAAGGAAAAGCTCACTAGGTTGTAGGATCTGGCCAATGTATTATCCAGTTATCACTACCAACACTAGATTCGCAATATCCAACCTTCCCCGAGCTCGCACGGCCAATGTAGTTCCGGTTCTTGAGGGCAGGAAGGCACTTGCGTGTTACTGTGCAAATTGAAGTCTGTATTGATATTTAAGCCTATACCTGCCTGGATTTCTACCTTCTGTGTCTTTTACCTGTTAAATCCCTAACCAGGCTCGGCTGCATGTCCTTTCTCTCCTTGACCCTTCATCCCAGCTGTATTATCATCAGATCCAACGGATCCATGGCGTAATCATTATGGGCGGCACATTATGGTTACACTTGTCCGGATCTAGGCTACCTTAATGCACCTTACTGCAAGTGTACACCCGTCATGGATCTGAGCCCTCCAATCTCCCAACATTGTCTTACGACCGGTTGTGGTCTTCATCACGCCACGAACGTTCGAGATCCACTGCATCCACCATCCCCATATCCTGGATCCAGGTCACTCCGTGTGGGATCCTCACCTCCTTGGATCCGGACTCGAACGTATATGATCTGGGACGTATCGCGGTGGATCTTGCCTTCTCGTTAGTCGTAGATGCCAGATCCATCTTCAGCTGACACCTGCCATCCTTCCTTCATAGGATCCCCACCCGATCCACCTGTACATGGTATATCCCATATCTCCTAAGTGAACTCAGGTGAAGGTGGATCCGAGTCTTTCCTTAGTGGATCCTGCCTTCCCATACGTTATCCATACTAGATCCATCGTCGGCTCATACGGGATGCCACTTATCATGGCCAATCCACCTCGGGCAACGTGAATCCCTGCCTGGCGTCCTCTCTACCCACTTGGAGTTGTCTTGTCACTAATTCAGGATAGCGACCCCTCGCTAGATCCCTTCTCTTATTTCTAAGAAAGCACTTCATCACCATCGCCTCTTGTACGTGGTCGGCGCTGCACAACAGCGTTCACGGCGTACACACCCAACGCCACTGCTTCTCCAACAGCTTCCTCCTCTACGTGACATATGTCTCCCGCCAAGCGCACTAGCAAATCGACGGGCAAAGACCGATCCACCACTCCGCCGGTCAGGCCCTCTATGTCGCCCACCGATCTGCGGGCTTTAGTCCAAGCTCTTTCCGATCAGGTACGCACCTTGACGGCGGAGCTCTAGACGGCTCAAGATGCTCGGGGCCGAGCTCAGCACGCTGAGGCGGCGGCTCAGCAGGCTTACAAGTCGTTATCCACGTCTTCGTACGCCACCCGGCTCCAAACCTTGCAAGCTCAGGTCCATGGCCAGGCTATGGAGATCCAGGGGTGGGATCACCGTGCGGCCTCTCGTTCGCAGGACCTACGACTCTTGTTGGCTGATCAAGCGGTCGAGATCCGCGACCTGACCGGACGGCTAGATCGCACCTCCCGTCAACGAGATGGCATGCGAGATGACAGCGACCATCTCCTTAGGGAGATGGCTGTGGTGTAGTAGAACACACAAATATCGTCAGATGTGGATTCCTTACACAAACCACAACGAATCGCCGAGTTAGGTCGGCGGTTTGTATGGCCTGCGCAGAGGGTGGTCCCCTCGCGGTCCGGCCCTTCCGGGACAGACGAGTGGCTCGCTTCCACCCGGTTCCGACTAACCAAGTCAGATCACTTCCGAGGCTCCGCCGAGTTTGGTTCGGCTGAGCTCGTTCACAACCCTGTGCCCTCCACCAAAGGATGGACGACGGCGCGCGAGCCGCTTTTACAGGTCACCGAGCGCAGAGGCAGCTCAGCTAGAAGTGTTACGGCACCCCGGGCTATCCGACGTACCGGCCCGCTGAGTATGCGGGACTTTCTTTCGCGCGTAGCGAGACTTTGTCCTACCCGGACCGACCTTATCTCTTGGCGCTACCAGTCAATACCCTACAAAGCTATGCCTCTCGAGTATTGACGGCAGGCATAATCCAGCCCTATGCAGGGACTTACCGGAAAAGTGTACACGTGTCTTGGACTAGGAAAATTCTGCTCTGTTATCTTCTGGGAGCCCTTTCGGCTCCCCCTATTTAATTCTATGCTTCCTATACAAATATCTAGTGAAATGTAGTCGTTTCGGATCTCTACCGACCCTTCAGCTGAGTTCGGGCGACCGTTGAGCTCAGCGGCTATCCGGATAGCATATCCGGACAGCTCACCGAGTACTTACCGTGATCCTTTGTTCCTAAGTTCTGGGTTATCAGACCGAGCCGATTCTTGAGGTCGGCGTATGGTCGAATTTGGAAATCCCTACACCACAACTGCCCCGATTATGATACGAGCCGAGCTGGTGAGTGTCTTAATCCTTCATTTGGTTCGCCACCGTTGGTCCATACTCGGCTGATGACGTCCCGCGGCTCTCCACCACCTTCTTCGGTACGTTTGTTGCTTCCGCTGTCACTCCCTTGGCAGCTCCTTACTCCTCGCTTGTTACTCCAGCACAACTCGCGGCGCCATCCTTCTTCTCCCACTCCTCGTCGAGGTGAAGGCGTGCCAGCTGAGTCGATTCCCCGACCCGTCGGTACTCGTGGGATCAGCGACCGGCCTGAGGCTAGGTTGGTCGACCTGACAACTTCTCATGAGTCTGACGCGGAGTCGGCGGGGTCTTCTCGCGTACGCCTTCCTGGTCCACCGAGCTTGCCGGGCGACACCACTTCGGGCGCCACCAGTCAGCCAAGCTCGGCTGCTCCAGTGAGTCTTGACTCCCTCATGGCCAGAGTTAACGAGCAAGGGTATGAGCGCCGAGAAGAATTGACCTTCTTGGCGAGGCTCATGGCTTACGGCTTCACTCGTTCCGTGGAGCCCTCCGATCCCGTGCAGCGGCGAGCGATCTTGCATGCTGCCTCCGCGGGGGAACTGTTGGATATCTTGAAAGGTAACTACGCCGCTCTTGATTATCCACAGATCATTGGCGATCTCCGAGCTGACAATCAAGCTGTTCAGGAGGAGAACCGCGCACTGACTCGGCGACTGGACTCGCTTGCTCTCAGCAACGTCGACTTGTCAACTCAGCTCTCGTCGGCTCAACAGCAAGTGTCTCGATTGGAGGCTGCTGCCACGCAGTCGGCTAATCTCCTCGCGTCACTGCGAAAGGCTGTAGCTCTGAGTGAGGCAAAACTTGCTCGGGCCATCGCAGCTGAGCAGAGCAAGGTTGACGCTGCGTTGGGTCAGGCCCAGCTCCATCATCAGCAAGTCTTGGATCGAGACGCCGAGATCGACGTCCTTCTCCGATCCATTTCTGAGAGGGATGCGGCGATCGTCACCCTTCAGGGCATTGCTTCCAAGCACTTCGAACAGCTGCAGGAGTCGGTGCGGTTGTACAGCTCCACCGGCACTCAACCTTTGCGGCACGCTCAGTCGGTGATCGCTGAGCAGCGGGCGGTGATCTTGCGACAGAAGCGGCTTATCCGTCGGAATGGCATTATTCCGATGCATGACCCTCACATGGCTGCTGCTGCTGGCGGTGAATTGCAGGTTCATGGACTTGATCCGTCCGACCTTCTCCTTAACGCTCGGCTGTGTCGTGTCTTGGAGTCTCGCTTCTTTGAGGTTCTCAATATCCCAGCTGGTGAAACTCGGCGGTTGAAGTTGATTGTCCATCCTCGCCGAGATGCTCCAGTAGCGAGCTCCGTTATCGGTCCTACTGTGGCTCCCTCAGCTAGTCAAGCGTCTTCGGTGACTTCATTGGCAGACTCGGCGGCGGCTCCAGTCAGCTCAGCGGCGGCTACGAGCCAGGCTGAGCCGACTCTTGCCCAGCTTCACCGTACGCCTTTGGCGAACTTGACTTCGACTCAGCGGCTTCGACGTTATGCCAACCCCAAGTCTCCCACTGCTGCAGGTCCTCGTCATCGTCCACCGGCGCCGCATCCGCCTCAGCCGTACGCTTGTCCACTTCCCGGAGAGGATGGACACGAGGCTATAAGTGCACTTTTGCACCCAAGTTCTCCTCAAGCTACTGTGTCCGATGGAGGAAGGCCCCGCTCTGGAAAGTCCCGTCGTCGGACTCGGCGGAAGAAGGTTCGTCACCTTCAGTTGAGTTCAGCTACCCAACCCGCTGTTTCTGCTCGCTTTGAAGACGACGATGACGCTACGAGCGAGGCTGAATTCGAGTTTGAGCTGCCTGAACCACCCGCCGACACTGTTCCTGCGGTTGCTTCGACGACTTCGACGGGTTCTTCGTCTTCCGAGCTTCCGTTGACTTCGTCAGTCGCGGCTTCTCGCCCACCGCCGGTATCTTCATCCGATGTCGTGGCTTTGCTGCCTGTCCCGACTACGAGCGTTTGAGCTCCAGGCTCGACTTCGCCCATCTCCGCTGGGTTGCCCCAGTCAATTGCACCGCTCAGCGTCGTGTCAACGGTGGTTGGGCGCTCCCAGTCGTCTTCTGGCCGATCTTCTCACGTCTCTTCCTCATGGGGTCTGAGTGTATCCACTACGCCGACAGACCTAGTGACTACGGCCGTGAGTGTCCCCAGGCCGTCTCTCCCTGCGGTTCCGGCCGTGTTGACGTCCCCGTCTGGGCGCCCTATCCGGAGATCTGCTGCGACCGCCCGCACTGTGACTGCTCAGCTCCTTGAGGACCTCGACGCGTCTGACGACGAGGTGTTAGGGCCTAGTGATGGTTCTGCACCGTCCACCGGCTCGACGAATCCTGCCGCTGGGTCGTTCTCGGATCCCATTTCTTTATCCGAGAACTCGGCTGGCAGTCCCTCAGTTTCTGACTCAGCGGCCGAAGATGCTCGTCGTTCTGCCAAAATAAGGAGCCTTCATGCGGCAATCTTCGGCTCTGACGACGATATGAGTGATGAGTCCTTGCCGCCGAGTGATCGCCACTCCTCGCGGCCTTCATCGAAGGATTCCGGTGACGGGACGAGTTCTGCCTCTGCGCCGGCTTCGGGGAAGCAGCAGCATCGCAAACGTCGTGCCTCGTCGAGTCCTACTGGTCATCGGTCGAAGCGATCTAAGAAGCACAAGAAACACAAGAAGCATCACAAGACGCACCGACCCCACAAGCATCGACAGCTTCCGTTGACTCCTGATCCAGCTCCGGCTCAATCCATTCCGGCTGCTCCTTCGCCGAGTAGGCTCCCGGTTGTATCGATTCTCTCTCAGCCGAGTTCGACTGCTTCACGTCCGGCTTTGGTCGCACTACCCAGCGCTCTTACACTCCCGCTGGCGACGTTACGGACTCGAGCCTCGCAAGCGGTGTCCAAGGATTGTCGCTTGACTCTTCACATGACTCAGCTCCGCGAGGTACCATTTATGCATTTCGGCTCAACCCGTTGTTGGAATGCATTATTGGATAAACTGAGCGGAGGGGTGCAGATGGAGCTCGTAGGAGGCAAGAGTCGTGTGCCCCCTACGCCGTGTTTTCTTGACGGCATTCGAGCTTTCATGGCCGTTTTCGATCCGAGCCATCCTTGTCAGCGTCTTCGGCGGATGCTCTCTGAGCTTCCTTTCTTCTATTCTCCGTCGATACTGGAGGAAGCTCGGCGGTGTTTGGCCTCTCAGACCCGACCTCGAACTTTGATGCAAGTTCTTGGCGATATGTGGGTGAAGCTTCGTGGCGACAGTCCCTTGGACTCGGCGGGGAGGCCCATCCAGACAGATGGCCAGATGACCCGTTATTTCGTAGCTCTTTATGAGCGTCGTCATTGGATCGTCGAGTCAAGTGTGTTGATGGGTCTCCATCCTGACGTCAATTCGGCTGCCACGCCCGCCCAGCTTGCTGAGGTATACGAGCTGTGGCTGGTGTACAAGCGCGAGCGCAAACATCGTAGTGACACCCTGCGATCTTTGGTTGTCGCTGTCTACGACCAGCTTTACTCGGCGATCACTCAGAAGCTCGGCGATGAACCTGCTCCTCTGGTGGACGCAGAGGTTTATTTCGATCCGTCCGTCCCCCATTACTCTCCCGTTAACCTTTCGTGGGTTCCCTCCGGGAGAGACTGGGTCCAATGTGCTCACGATGTGGATCTAGCCGAGCCTTGGCGAGCTTGGTGGCTAACTGACCCAGCGGTCCACCCGTATAACACCTGCTTCCGCGCTCGGAACGTGGACGTCTTGGTTTTCGCTCCGCGCGGTATGGATCCTCAGGTTGTTGACGACGCGATTGAAGAAGACTTCGATCTTGCCGAACAAGCGCCTCCTGCCTATGCCCCGGGTGCTCCAACTCGGCTGAATCGTCAAGGCATCCACATCTTCACTGGGTCTTCAATCGGTGAGCTCGGCTCAGATGACGAGAGTGCGTCTGATGACGACTCGGCGGACGATGGGTTGGGTTCTCCCAATCTCCGAGGCGCGTCTCCGAGTATGTCTCTGTTCGGCACCCCACTCCCCAGTGGAACGGATCCGCCTCAACCCACTTCAGCCGAGTCGGGTCCTGAGGCACCTGGTTCGGCGTCAGCTTCGTTGGCTAGCTCGGCGATGATACTTCTTGCCACGGCTGCGAATGTTGCATCTCCTTCCGCAGTTTCCCAAGGGATGACGTCTGCTACGACGCCACGCCCCCAATCGTCGAGTCCGCTGAGCTCTTCCCAGTTGTCTCCGTCGGGTTCAACTCACTTGGAGTCCGGATCGCCGACTTTTTAGCTTCCTTCTTTTGACTGGGCGTCCCGTAGGTATCGTTCAGGGCTTCATTTCGTAATTATTCAGTATATGTAGTTTCGACACAGTAGCATTCCATCTCAACTCGGCCTGTGTCGTCCGCTGAGTTGGTGTAACTTTTGGTGCAATAGCTGTCAATCCTCATCTGCAACTTG
>NW_003303474.1:61487-62558 GCF_000142945.1 Phytophthora infestans T30-4 | reverse complement strand
ATATTTGTATGAGAAGCATAGGATTAAATAGGGGGAGCCGAAAGGGCTCCCAGAAGATAACACAGCAGAATTTTCCTAGTCCAAGACACGTGTACACTTTTCCGGTAAGTCCCTGCATAGGGCTGGATTATGCCTGCCGTCAATACTCGAGAGGCATAGCTTGTAGGGTATTGACTGGTAGCGCCAAGAGATTAGGTCGGTCCGGGTAGGACAAAGTCTCGCTACGCGCGAAAGAAAGTCCCGCATACTCAGCGGGCCGGTACGTCGGATAGCCCGAGTGCCGTAACACTTCTAGCTGAGCTGCCTCTGCGCTCGGTGACCTGTAAAAGCGCTCGCGCCATCGTCCATCCTTTGGTGGAGGGCACAGGGTTGTGAGCGAGCTCAGCCGAACCAAACTCGGCGGAGCCTCGGAAGTGATCTGACTTGGTTAGTCGGAACCGAGTGGAAGCGAGCCACTCGTCTGTCCCGGAAGAGCCGAACCGCGAGGGAACCACCCTCTGCCCAGACCATACAACCGCCGACCTAGCTCGGCGATTCGTTGTGGTTTGTGTAAGGAATCCACATCTGACGGTATTTGTGCGTTCTACTACACCACATTTGTCCACGACTGTGACGTGGGGCCAGTCTCTTGGCGCCATGTGAGCACCTCGCTCACGTCGAATCCACGTCGACGCTTGACTGATTGGGCCAGCCAGTCAATCTCCGGCTGATATTGCGCAAGCCAAGGAATGCCCAGGATGCAGTCAAACGCATAGTTCATCTCGATCACCAAGAAGTCGCCCTTGCTACGGAAGCCGTCGAACGTGTACGACAAGGACACGTCACGCCGCGCAACGCGGCGAGCCTTACCATCTGCGAGTTTGACTTGAATCTCGCCCGGACCATTCCGGACGCGGACGTTCTTGGGTAGTACCGACAAACACGACGCGCGAAAGAAGTTGCTGGTCGCTCCTGAGTCAAGGAGCGCGCGCAGTGTCTGCCGGGCACCGGTGACGTTGTAGGCTGACGATGATCAGTCTCGAGTCGCCCGGCGTATGGCGGCATTGTTGTGTGTCTTGAAGAACGGGAAGG
>NW_003303474.1:59362-61185 GCF_000142945.1 Phytophthora infestans T30-4 | reverse complement strand
CCATCGCATCCGCTATCGCGTTTGTCTCTATCGTCTCCTTCGCTTCAGCAATCGTCTGGTTTCGCGAGCCCTCTTTTTCGCCCGCCGTGTCTGCAACCTGAGCACTTGCTGAAGGAATATACAGACCTTTATACTGCGCCACCTCCATATCTGCCGTTGTGCGCTTGGCAGCCTTCTTCTTTGTCGCCTTCTTCGCCTTCGTCTGCCATGCTCCATCGCTGCCGCTCTTCTGCTCAGACAGACGTATGACACGCTCGTGACGCTCACTTAGCAGAGCCTCGCGACAGAGGCGCCTTTCTTGCTCGGTGAGGTGGTGACGCGGTGTCTTGGGTGTCGGCGCAACCATGTTGCTATCGGTCGTCGTTTTGAAGAGTGAGGAGGTTGGTGGCTGGTGGCCACTCGCTCGATAGTGGGTGGGTACCTCTCTTTTCTAACTCATTCAACCAAACTAAACCTAAGCCTGTGCATGTGACCGTTTTACACTCATATCAATGACTTCATTTCACTATAGCGGGGAAAGGGGGGATATGTACCGTTGCCCCATACAAAATTCAGGTATAAGATTTGCTTATGTTGGACCTCCAACATAAAATAAAAGGTGCAACAGAAGTGAATTAGGGTATACACCCCTTATGTTGGAAGATCCAACATAAAGGAACAAAAGGGTTAAGATAAAGGAAAACTAGTACTTAAGATAAAGAAAACTTCGTACTTAAGATGAATAAAATTCGTACTTAAAATAAAGATCAATCGTGCTTAATCTTAGGAAAATTGTTTTTAGGATAATAAAAAATAGTTGTTAAAAAAGAAAAATTCGTACTTAAGATGAAGATAAATTCGTACTTAGGATAAATAATATTCGTACTTATATGAAAAAATCGTACTTAAGATAAGACCATTCGTGCTTTGAATAAAGATAAAATTGTACTTAAAATATAGGAAAAATTGTATCTAAGATGAAGAAAAATTCGTACTTAAAATGAGTTCAATTCATTGCTCAGTTAAAGACTGTTCTGCCCCTTTTTAGGCCTAGGACCTTGATATAGCCCCCCTAAACCGACAACGCTGATTTCATATCCGTTGAGAAAATCATATGTTAATATGCTTGTTTTTGCTGTATCGGTATTTCTTAGTTTTTGTATACTTGCCGGTGCCCGTTGGATTTAAAACGTCATGAGCAGAATATTTTTATCTTTTGACATATGTGTGCGAAATTTCAGGTGCGCTTGTTAGGTTAGTTTTTTTTCAGGAACCTCTATTGTGGTGTAGTAGAACACACAAATATCGTCAGATGTGGATTCCTTACACAAACCACAACGAATCGCCGAGTTAGGTCGGCGGTTTGTATGGCCTGCGCAGAGGGTGGTCCCCTCGCGGTCCGGCCCTTCCAGGACAGACGAGTGGCTCGCTTCCACCCGGTTCCGACTAACCAAGTCAGATCACTTCCGAGGCTCCGCGGAGGTTGGTTCGGCTGAGCTCGTTCACAACCCTGTGCCCTCCACCAAAGGATGGACGACGGCGCGCGAGCGTTTTTTACAGCACACCGAGCGCAGAGGGAGCTCATCTAAGAAGTGTTACGGCCGAGAGCTATCCGACGTACCGCCCCGCTGATTATGCAGTATCTTCTGTCGCGCGCGGAGATTTTGTTCCTCACCGGACCGACATATTTTTGTGGTGCAACCAGTCAAACCCCAACAAATTATCGCCTGTGGAGATCGGCGGGAGAATAATCCCGCTCTATGTGGAGTAATTGCCGAGGATGCACGCCGCTCCTGAACAAGAAAATTTCTCCTCTGTTATGTGGAGGGCGCCTTGTCGCCCCC
>NW_003303474.1:52914-59138 GCF_000142945.1 Phytophthora infestans T30-4 | reverse complement strand
CTTATGGTCGAATCTGGAAATCCCTACACCACAACTGCCCCGGTTATGATACGAGCCGAGCTGGTGAGTGTCTTAATCCTTCATTTTGTTCTGCCACCGTTGGTCCGTACTCGGCTGATGACGTCTCGCGGCTCCCCACCACCTTCTTTGGTACGTTCGTTGCCTCCGCTGTCACTCACTTGGCAGCTCCTTACTCTTCGCATGTTGTTCCAGCACAACCCGTGGCACCATCCTTCTTCTCCAACCCCTCGTCGAGGTGAAGGCGTGCCAGCTGATTCGATTCCTCGACCCGTCGGTACTCGTGGGGTCAGCGACCGGCATGAAGCTGGGCTGGTTGACCTGACAACTTCCCATGAGTCTGACGCGGAGTCGGCAGAGTCTTCTCGCGTGCGCCTTCCTGGTCCACCGAGCTTGCCGGGCGACACCACTTCGGGCGCCACCAATCAGCCAAGCTCGGCTGCTCCAGTGAGTCTTGACTCCCTTATGGCCAGAATTAATGAGCAAGGGCATGATCGCCGAGAAGAATTGACCTTCTTGGCGAGGCTCATGGCTTACGGATTTACTCGTTCCGTGGAGCCCTCCGATCCCGTGCAGCGGCGAGCGATTTTGCATGCTGCTTCCGCGGGGGAACTGTTGGATATCTTGAAAGGCAACTACGCCGCTCTTGATTATCCAAAGATCATCGGCGATCTCCAAGCTGACAATCAAGCTGCTCAGGAGAAGAACCGCGCACTGACTCGGCGACTGGACTCGCTTGCTCTCAGCAATGTCGACTTGTCAACTCAGCTCTCGTCGGCTCAACAGCAAGTGTCTCGATTGGAGGCTGCTGCCACGCAATCGGCTAATCTCCTCGCGTCACTGCGAAAGGCTGTAGCTCTGAGTGAGGCAAAACTTGCTCGGGCCATTGCAGCTGAGCAGAGCAAGGTTGACGCTGCGTTGGGTCAGGCCCAGCTCCACCATCAGCAAGTCTTGGATCGGGACGCCGAGATCGACGTCCTTCTCCGATCCATTTCTGAGAGGGATGCGGCGTTCATCACTCTTCAGGGTATTGCCTCCAAGCACTTCGAACAGCTGCAGGAGTCGGTGCGGTTGTACAGTTCCACCGGTACTCAACCCTTGCGGCACGCTCAGTCGGTGATCGCTGAGCAGCGGGCTGTGATCTTGCGACAGAAGCGGCTCATCCGTCGGAATGGTATTATTCCGATGCACGATCCTTACATGGCTGCTGCTGCTGGCGGTGGCTTGCAAGTTCCTGGGCTTGATCCGTCCGACCTTCTCCTCAACGCCCGGCTGTGTCGTGTCTTGGAGTCTCGCTTTCTTGAGGTTCTCAACATCCCCACTGGTGAAACTCGGCGGTTGGAGTTGATTGTCCATCCTCGCCGAGATGCTCCAGTGGCGAGTTCCATTATTGGTCCTAGTGTCGTTCCCTCAGCTAGTCAAGCGTCTTCGGCGACTTCATTGGCAGACTCGGCTGCGGCTCCAGTCAGCTCAGCGGCGGTAACGACCCAGGCTGAGCCGACTCTTGCTCAGCTTCACCGTACGCCTTTGGCAAACTTGACCTCGACTCAGCGGCTTCGGCGCTATGCCAACTCCAAGTCTCCCACTGCTGCAGGTCCTCGTCATCGTGCACCGGCGCCGCATCCGCCTCAACCGTACGCTTGTCCACTCCCCGGAGAGGATGGACACGAGGCTATGAGTACCCTTTTGCACTCAAGTTCACCTCAAGCTACTGTATCCGATGGAGGAAGGCCTCGCTCTGGAAAGTCCCGTCGTCGGACTCGGCGGAAGAAGGTTCGTCACCTTCAGCTGAGTTCTGCTACTCAGCCCGCTGTCTCTGCTCGCTCTGAAGACGACGATGACGCTTCGAGCGAAGCTGAGTTTGAGTTTGAGTTGCCTGAGCCGCCCGCCGACACCGTTCCTGCAGTTGCTTCGACGACTTCGGCGGGTTCTTCGTCTTCTGGTCCTCCGGTGACTTCGTCAGTCGCGGCTACTCGCCCACCGCCGATATCTTCATCCGATGTCGTGGCTTCACTGCCTGTCCCGGCTACGAGCGTGTGTGCCCCAGGCTCGACTTCGCCCATCTCCGCTGGGTTGCCCCGGTCGAGCGCACCACTCAGCGTCGTGCTAACGGTGGTTGGACGCTCCCAGTCGCCCTCTCGGGGTCTGAGCGTATCCACCACGCCGACTGACTTAGTGACTCCGGCCGTGAGTGTCCTCAGACCGTCTCTCCCTGTGACTACGGCCGTGTTGACATCCCCATCTGGGCGCCCTATCCGGAGATCTGCTGCGACCGCCCGCACTGTGACTGCTCAGCTGCTTGAGGATCTCGACGCGTCTGACGACGAGGTGTTAGGGCCTGGTGATGGTTCTGTACCGTCCACCAGCTCGACGAATCCTGCCGCTGGGTCGCTCTTGGATCCCATTTCCTTATCAGAGAACTCGGCTGGCAGTCCTTCAGGTTCCGACTCAGCGACCGCAGATGCTCGTCGGTCTGTCCAAGCGAGAAGTCTTCATGCGGCGATCTTCGGTTCTGACGACGAGATGAACGATGAGTCCTTGCCGCCGAGTGATCGCCACTCCTCGCGGCCTTCATCGAAGGATTCTGGTGACGGGACGAGTTCTGCCTCTGCGCCGGCTTCGGGGAAGCAGCAGCATCGCAAACGTCGTGCCTCGTCGAGTCCTACCGGTCATCGGTCGAAGCGATCCAAGAAGCACAAGAAGCACAAGAAGCATCACAAGACGCACCGACACCACAAGCATCGGCAGCTTCCGTCGACTCCTGATCCAGCTCCGGCTCAGTCCATTTCGGCCGCTCCTTCGCCGAGTAGGCTCCCGGTTATATCGATTCTCTCTCAGCCGAGTTCGACTGCTTCACGTCCGGCTGTGGTCGCACTTCCCAGCGCTCTTACACTCCCGCTGGCGACGTTACGGACTTGGGCCTCGCAAGCGGTGTCCAAGGATTGTCGCCTGATTCTTCACATGGCTCAACTCCGCGAGGTACCATTCATGCATTTCGGCTCAACTCGTTGTTGGAATGCATTATTGGATACACTGAGCGGAGGGGTGCAGATGGAGCTCGTAGGGGGCAAGAGTCGTGTTCCACCTACGCCGTGTTCTCTTGACGGCATTCGAGCTTTCATGGCCGTTTTCGACCCGAGCCATCCTTGTCAGCGTCTTCGGCGAATGCTCCCTGAGCTTCCTTTCTTCTTTTCTCCGTCGATACTGGAGGAAGCTCGGCGATGTTTGGCTTCTCAAACCCGGCCTCGAACTTTGATGCAAGTTCTTGGAGATATGTGGGTGAAGCTTCGTGGCGACAGTCCCTTGGACTCGGCGGGGAGGCCCATCCAGACTGATGGCCAAATGACTCGTTACTTCGTAGCTCTCTATGAGCGTCGTCATTGGATTGTCGAGTCGAGTGTGTTAATGGGTCTCCATCCTGACGTCAACCCGGCTGCCACGCCCGCCCAGCTTGCTGAGGTATACGAACTGTGGCTGGTGTACAAGCGCGAGCGCAAACGTCGTAGTGACACCTTGCGATCTTTGGTTGTTGCTGTCTACGACCAGCTTTACTCGGCGGTCACTCAGAAGCTCGGCGATGAACCTGCTCCACTGGTGGACGCAGAGGTTTATTTTGATCCGTCCGTTCCCCATTACTCTCCCGTTAACCTTTCGTGGGTTCCTTCCGGGAGAGACTGGGTCCAGTGTGCTCACGATGTGGATCTAGCCGAGCCCTGGCGAGCTTGGTGGCTTACTGACCCGGCGGTCCATCCGTACAATACTTGCTTCCGCGCTCGGAACGTGGACTTCTTGGTTTTCGCTCCGCGCGGTATGGATCCTCAGGTTGTTGACGACGCGATTGAAGAAGATTTTGATCTTGCTGAACCAGCGCCTCCTGCCTATGCCCCGGGTGCTCCAACTCGGCTGAATCGTCAAGGCATCCATATCTCCACTGGGTCTTCGATCGGTGAGCTCGGCTCAGATGGCGAGAGTGCGTCTGATGACGATTCGGCGGACGATGGGTTGGGTTCTCCTAATCTCCGAGGCGCGTCTCCGAGTATGTCTCCGTTCGGTACCCCACTCCCCAGTGGAACTGATCCTCAGCCCACTTCCGCCGCGTCGGGTCCTGAGGCACCTGGTTCGGCGTCAGCTTCGTTGGCTAGCTCGGCGATGATACTTCTTGCCACGGCTGCGAATGTTGCATCTCCTTCCGCAAGTTCCCAAGGGATGACGTCTGCTACGACGCCACGCCCCCAATCGTCGAGTACGCTGAGCTCTTTCCAGTTGTCTCCGTCGGGTTCAACTCACTTGGAATCCGGATCGCCGACCTTTTAGTTTTCTTCCTTTGACTGGGCGTCCCGTAGGTATCGTTCAGGACTTCATTTCGTAATTATTCAGTATATGTAGTTTCGACACAGTAGCATTCCGTCTCAACTCGGCCTGTGTCGTCCGCTGAGTTGGTGTAACGTTTGGTGCAATAGCTGTTAATCCTCATCTGCAACTTGCACCATTTGCAGACGGTTTTCGCGCTTCTTCTGTCGTAGATAGTCAAACAGGAGACCCCCACATGACAAATTCGACAGTGGTTCCCAAGTAGGCTCATCGTAGCCGACCCACTTAACTTTAAACTTCCGTTGTGATCGTGACGTACTTGTGGATAATGGTAGCTCATCGTCGAGAATTGCTTCGACTTCATACTGGTTTGTACTTGTGTCTGGTTCCCAGCTGTCTTCAGGCAGTAATTCTTCATCAAAGTCAAATCGCTGAGTCTCTTCGAGGTCGGCGATTAGCCTCGTCTTTGGTCTTCCGCCGAGTTCGGTGACTGCCTTCAGACGTGATACATGGACCACTGGGTAGAACCTATATCCACTCTTGTCGGGTAACTCCAATTCATAGGCAAATTCTTCCACCTTCTTCTTCACCCTGAATGGTCCATGCCATCGGTGGGCAAACTTCTTGGTCAGGCCCGACTTGACTCGCTCCATAAACAACCAGACTTGATCTCCTTCTTTGAACTAGGATTTGGTGGATTCATCTCCTGGTTCTGCAACTTCATCTTCGTCATCTGCTGTGTTGGGAATGGATCTTTTCTCCTTCTTGCTCAACGCTTCGTTGTGCTCTCGAGCTCGTCGTGCTTTCTCTCGCACTTGGAACTCAGCTGCTAATCGAAGTGCCACTTCTCGTTGTCTGTTCGCTTCTCGGCGCCACTCGACTGCGTCCGCCGAGTTGACTGGGCGTCCCTGTCCACGTCGTATTGAACTCGTCATAGCCTTGAGTGTAGACTTGGCGTCCCAACCATGCACCAGATAGAAAGGGGTTTCTCGCCGAGTCGAATCTCTTGAGTTGTTGATAGCGTGTACCATCTTCTCGGCGATGTCATCCCAGTCGGCTTGAAGTGGGTCTTCTACATAGACCCGTATAGTCTGAACCATTGTCTTGGCTGACCTCTCTTGTTGACCGTTAGCTTGTGGTCGGTAACTCAGCGTAGCTCTTGATCTCGACTGCATCATCTCGGAGGACTTTTGGAACACTTCACTCATAAACCTTGGATCTCGGTCGTGCCGTATCAGAGACGGAGCCCCGAACTGCCTGAAGACTCATTCCTCAAATACCTTGGCTACTTCGAGTGCTCCGGTGTCATTCATTGCCTTAGCGATAACGAACCCCGTGAAGTGGTCCTGGAACAGCAGCAGTGCAGTATTGCCCCGCTGAGTTCGAGGAAGGGGAATCACGAAATCCATTGACACGACTTGGAATGGATGGTCTGACACCACATTTCCCGGCGAATAACCTCTCAACTGTGGCTTGCTCTTACTAGTATTGCAGTCCTCGCAGGCCCTAACATGTTTCACCACGTCGGCGTAAAGACCAATCCAGTAGTAGTCGGCTTTGACTCGGTGATACGTTCTGACGATGCCTTGATGCCCTCCTTCGATCGAGTTGTGGCAGTTATGAAGTATTTCGTCGACCATGGTTGACGGAATCACCAATCTCAATGAGAGGTTCGGTTCGCCGAGTTCGCCTAGTCGGCGGGCTTCATCTCGGCGGTATAACAGGCCGTCTTCGCTGAGTACAAAGACTTCTGCGACTTTGCCGGCATTCTGAGCTCGACGGTGTGTAAGGTCCTCCAATTCACCTCTAAGGTACGCCTTCAGATCGGCCCACCTGAGTTCTTCATCTTGTGCCTTCGCGATTCGTCGTCTCCGCTCAGTCTGTACCGTCACTGG
>NW_003303474.1:28622-51074 GCF_000142945.1 Phytophthora infestans T30-4 | reverse complement strand
CCTCTTGGCAAGTCAGCTGGGGGATTCGTGCTTACCCTAATAACTTCTTCACCGGATTCTGAGTGGAGTAGGGATTTCCCTCTACCACAGCTCGGAGGAGATGAGGGAATAGGCTTCAGCAACAGCCATTTGTACGTCAAACAAGTTGCCATCCTTCCCTTTGGTCGAAGGTATCCCCATAGACCGGTGTTCGACTAGTCGCTGGTAAATCATACGCACCTTCTTCAATCCAAATGGCATTCGTAACCATTCAAAGTGTCCAAGTGCACATACGAACGCTGAGATCTGCCGAGCTCGGCGGGTCATCAAGACTGCCCAGAATCCACTCGCAGCATCGAGCGAGCAAAACCACAAGTAGCTTTACAATTCGGTAAGCAGGTCATCAACCAGTGGCATAGCGTATTCCATCGGTGTCGTAACCGCATTAACCAGTTTATAGTCAATGCATAGTCGAATATCCCTACCATTTTTCTTGAGCACTATCACCACTGGCGAGGCCCAAGGGCTGCTCGAGAATGATATCAACCCAGCTCGAAGCAGCCCCTTCAACAACTCGTAAAGTTTGCTCAAGTGGCGGAGAGGTATCCGCCGAGCTCTCTGCTTAATGGGTGCGTGTCCTTAAACGTCGATGTCGCACAATGCTCCGTACGCTGGAGGCGGCAGGGCATTACCACTTGAAATCATTATCCCTTCGTGCTTTTGTAGCTCTGCCACCAATTTAGCCGACTGTGCTGGCGTATGACTACTCGACTTGACGTTTGCAGCGCCATAGTCGAGTTCGGTAGGCTCAACTTCAGTAAGATCGGGAAGGAAGGCCAGCTCGTGAGCGTAGTCCGTCAATTCCAAATCTGTTCCACTACGCTCAAAGGCGTTGGTCGTACTATCGTCAACATCATCCTCTTGCTCGTCTTCGGTCGTAGCGATAGCCAAGTAGTGTTGTCTTAGAGTTTCCGTTGCGTCTCTCGTCGAGTTGCACTCGTCACCTTCATCGTGTCCTAAATCGTAGTCAATTCCGCCGGGGTCGAACACCGTCGCCGCTGAGTTCGTCACTCCGATCTCAGCTATAGTACCTTCCACCAGTAATACCTCTGGTAATTCATAGTTGTCGGCTGTGTCAGGGTCCGTATTCGCTGAGTTCACTGCGATGGTCGATCTGACTCCTGCGTTCTCAAACTTGGCTCCGAGGTAGATGGTATCATCGTCATATTGTCTAACCACTTTCGGACAGGTCGTAGTTTCCATAGTCTCCAACGCTGAGTCCGTCGTAGCTGGGTCGTCGTTCGGCTTTATTCCTTCAGGCAGTAATACCTCCCGATTATCATAGTCCTTGGTCGCGTCGGAGTGATCAACCGCTGAGTTGGTTGTGACGGCAGAACTAACTTCTGTGCATGCAAACGCGTCTTCGGTATAGCTGGCATCTCACCGCATGCTGTGCCCACGTCCGAGGCGCTCTCAGTGTTTAGATCTCCTGACGCCGAGTCCACCGCCGCCGACTGGGTAATGCAGGCTTCCGGTGTACCCATCGCTGAGTTCACTTTGCCCACAATACTTGGTCTAATGAATCCAGCTTGGCTCGGTTGTCAACAACGGGTTGGGCGTCACGTAGGGCGTGTTCCGAGCGTTCTTCAGGGTCTCCTTCCGTTATAGCTGAGTCTTCAGTCGCCGACACGTCTTCCTTGGCCCTTACTGCACTTGTTCCTTCAATCGCTGAGTTCGTGTTGACGTCAGAAATGGCGCCATCGTCTTCAAACTTAGACAGCTGATTGGAGACATCTTGGCCATCGTGTAGCACCGACGTACGGTCCGCTCGGACGTCTTCCAGCTTGAACGCTGAGTTTATAGCCGGGTCACCCCTTGTCACCCCTGAAGTCGATATGACGTCTGCGTTACCGCGACACCTCCCGTCTTCGTCGGCTTCTGTATCTGCTTCGATCCTTCTCCAGCGTTCGGCGCATGTTAATTCTGGTCCACTTTCCACTGGAGGAGGTCGTCTTTCCACCGCCGTCGGAGTTGGGTATTTTCGTCTTTCCACAGCTGGCGGCTGGTGTGACAACCAGTCGTCGTACAGTCGTTGTTCTTTATGCAGCAAATCTTTATCCATCGCCGACTCAAAGGCCAATATCTGCCAGTCACGGTACTTCGCCGAGTTCACGCGGACATATCCCTCATTGGCCAGTACTCAATGTGGCTGCCATTTTATCACATAAAAGTGAGGTGGGCACCAGACTGACGTCTGTCGTACGTTCGTAATCAGGACATGGGTTGGTCTTCCTCGGCGATTAAAAACAACCGTCGGAATCCAACCCTTCGTCCGTCGCACCCATAAGTCATGCGTCGACTCACTGGGTTGTCGCCTGGGCAATTTGAACTCAGCGGTCATTCGACTTTCGATCGTCAACCCGTCTGGTGGCCCGCATGGGACATTTGGTCCGAACTCGGTCTTGGTCGGTGCATTACTTGATCGGATGAGTGGGATCACCATCTCATCGGGTAGCTTTACCGCCGAGTTGTACAGATCCAGACGGATTCCAGCTGGGATCATGAAGTCGGTGCCGAGAATCAAATCGACTCCGGCATGATGAGGCATTATCCATACTTCAAACTCGTATGCCACTTCCCAGCCGAGTGTCACCTTCACCACTGCTCTTGACGTTGTCACCATCCTGTCTTTACTTATTCCTTGTATGTCAATTCGCTTATCTCTGCTGGCCACTCTCTTGAGACGCAGTTTCCTCGCGAAGTACTCACTTATCGCCGAGACATTTGCTCCGGTATCCAATAATATCTTGGTCCTTCGGTCGTTCACTGCACCCAATACGAGGGCTCTCATTCTAACTCGACGATCAAACGTCTGTGCTGACCACCATCCCAGCCGTTCTCCCGGAAGCAGCTTCATTATCCTGGTACGATGCACAGCTTGGTCTGACTGCCGAGTTACACTTGCAATCGCTCGGTTGTTATCATCTAACTCACCGAGCTCACGTTCAATTCCGTCGATTTCACACATCCAATTGCCATCCCCGCTTCTTCCCTCGGGCCGTCCTGCTTCGCCTACGAAGGCAAACAAAAAGTTCGCCTCAACTGCAGGTTCAGCTGACTGTGGCAGCCCGGCATATTCCAACCCAGTCAGTGTTGGCGGGCCGCCGAGTTTAAATCACTCGGCGCGTAAAGGTTTTGCAGGTCTTCTGGCACTTGCGACTTGTCGACAGAGTTCTTCACGAACGCAGCCAGCTTCTCATATTGACGAAACAGCTCGCACCGGCCGCCTTCATGGACTTGTCTGCAGAATTTGCAGCGTCGTCGACAGTAGTGAGCCGAGTGCCCCATTCTTCCACAAGCTGCACAAGGTCCTCGTTGGGTGTTGTCGCGTGATCCATCTCCACGGTTCGACTGTTCTCGTTGGCTGTACGGTCGCGGAGGTCGGTTCGCTGAGTTTCCCCAGCTTCGGTTCGAGCCATTATGGTCTCCCGCCGAGTTCTCTCGGCGGTCCGGTGTATCATTGGAAACGCCGGCGTCAATGTAGTCTTCGTCTTCCGCTGAGTCGTGTCCTCCGGACTGGTCCTCATCATCCCATTCGTCTTCGGAGTTGTACGGACTCGGCGGGTTCTGATCGATGAGTTCCTCTCCGTCGGAGTCAGCGTCAACGACAGTGACTCGGCGGTCGCGGTTTTCTTCCTTGCGACTTCGCTTCTCATCTCGGCGGCTCTGATCCTTCCGCTTGTCATCTCGACCTCGTGCGATCACGAGTCGGTCGCGTTGCTTCTTGCGCTTCTCGCCGAGGATCCGACGATTGATTATCTGTTCCACCTTTCTGATGTCCTCCAACTGCAAGGGGTACATCAAATCCATCACATCGTCATCACCACAATGCAGCAAGAAGTGTTCGACATGGTCAGCTGCGTCGGCGCCACCCTTCTCGTACTGGATCTTGGCCGTCCGAGCATACCCGTTGAGTCGGATCAGGAAGTCGCAGATCGGTTCGTTGACTTTACGTCTCGCCGAGTAGTAACGAGTGCGGGCGGATTGGTCGAACTGTGAGCAATAATAATCCAGGAACGCCTCGCTGAGTAGTTTCCAACGTCGCTGAGTCTTCTTCGGCAGCTGCCTGTACCAACTCTTCGCCGGGCGTCCCAAGCATAGCGAGAAAGGCTCGCACCATGCACTTTGGGGCATCCTGGTGCTCTTCATCTCGTAGATGAAACGCTTGAGCCACTGGAGCGACGCGTCAGAGCGGTAGCGCTTTCCTTTGAACTCGGCGATTTTGTCGAGCGAGGCGTGGGTTCGGACTTCGAGGTACTGCGTCGAGTCCTCTTCAGTCGCGTCAAAGCTCAAGTTTCGGATGTAGTCCTTCACGGTTTCTTCACGGTTACCTCTCACGTTGAAGGCGTCGTCGTCTTCTTCATCCTCCTCGTAAGCCTCAGCCTCATCTGCAGCGTCATACAATTCACGGTAACGACCTACATTTCGCTGCCCACGACTCGGCGCTCGCTGAGTCGGGTTTAGCTTCAGTGGAGTCAGCATGAGAGAGTCTTCGAAGTACGGAGTTCCTTGCGTAGCGCGGATCACTTCACGTCTCTTCGTCTCCGGGGTCTTCGGCAAAGGAATCTTGCTCGGGTCCTCGCCGAGTGGTTTGAACTCGGCTACTCGGCTGTACACCTTCTTCGTTCCACCAGGGGCTTTCTCCAATCCAAACGCCACTCTCAGCTTCTTCTTCCATTGCCAGAGTTCGGCTCCGCCACGGGTCAGACTCCAGTCGGACAGGATGAGGCTGTTTGGTCTGCTGTTGCACCGATAGCCCATCGCCTTCAACAGCAACACAGTTTCTTCCACCAACTGATTGATGTTGGCTGCACGCACCGGCTGAGTTAACTCGGGATCCAACATCGGCCACTTCGCCTGCGCCATCGCTACAGGCGCGAACATCATCATCCATTCCGATCTCGTTCTCATCTCCTCGCCGAGTCGAGCCAACACTTTATTGGCGCTCGGCGTATCGGCGTTCCTCGTCGCTTTCGGAATAAGGGGCGGACGGTCCCCTTGAGCAACGCCATGTTCTTCTTCATCTTCTTCATCGTCCGCACCTTCGTCGAGCTCGGCGGATAAGTTGCGCTCGACAGGACGTGGGGCTCCCATGCGTCCCACCTGCAGCGTCAACTCTTCCACCTCGCCAAGTAGCTCGGCGGTAGTCTTCGTTTCTCCGAGCTCAGCGGTCTCGGCCTTCTCTTCATACTCTCCTTCACTTGCATCTCCGTTCTCGCTCTCCTGGTCTTGGCCATCCTCGTCGAACTGGACGGTTCGTCACACCTCCATCGTCATGGCGATGAGTCGTTGATCCGCCGGGTTCCGACCCCGCGAGAGGCGATCCTCCAGCCGTCGCTGGGCTTCCATCGCTCGGAGTTGCTGATCCCTTGACCATCTTCACTCTTCTCTTTCTCCTCTCTTCCTCTTAACTTGGTTAGCTGGCACCCTATAAAAACAAGCACACACTCCTGTTCCCGGGTCGCGGCACCAGTTGTGGTGTAGTAGAACACACAAATACCGTCAGATGTGGATTCCTTACACAAACCACAACGAATCGCCGAGTTAGGTCGGCGGTTGTATGGCCTGCGCAGAGGGTGGTCCCCTCGCGGTCCGGCCTTCCGGGACAGACGAGTGGCTCGTTTCCACTCGGTTCCGACTAACCAAGTCAGATAACTTCCGAGGCTCCGCCGAGTTTGGTTCGGCTGAGCTCGTTCACAGCCCTGTGCCCTCCACCAAAGGATGGACGACGGCGCGCGAGCGCTTTTACAGGTCACCGAGCGCAGAGGCTGCTCAGCTAGAAGTGTTACGGCACCCGGGCTATCCGACGTACCGGCCCGCTGAGTATGCGGGACTTTCTTTCGCGCGTAGCGAGACTTTGTCCTACCCGGACCGACCTAATCTCTTGGCGCTACCAGTCAATACCCTACAAGCTATGCCTCTCGAGTATTGACGGCAGGCATAATCCAGCCCTATGCAGGGACTTACCGGAAAAGTGTACACGTGTCTTGGACTAGGAAAATTCTGCTCTGTTATCTTCTGGGAGACCTTTCGGCTCCCCCTATTTAATCCTATGCTTCTCATACAAATATCTAATGAAATGTAGTCGTTTCGGATCTCTACCGACCCTTCAGCTGAGTTCCGGCGACCGTTGAGCTCAGCGGCTGTCCGGATAGCATATCCGGACAGATCGCCGAGTACTTACCGTGATCCTTGGCTCCTAAGCTCTGGGTTATCAGACCGAGCCGATTCTTGACCTAAAGTAGGTCGGCGTATGGTCGAATCTGGAAATCCCTACACCACATGGCGCTCGCCGGATCTGAGATCCACCAGCTCCAATCCCGGATCCACGACCTCGAGCGGGATCTGGAGGATTCCCAGACTGCTAGGGCAGCCGCGGACGCGAGCTTAGATCGACTCCGTGACGAGTTGCGCCTGACCCAAGAAGAGGTGGTAACCAACGACTATGTGGGATCCACCCATGGAGGATCCGCATTAGGGTCGGCGCGTGGAGGGTCCCCCGCGCCAAATCCACCTCCCTCGTCGCCGGATATAGCTCTGGCTCGACTCTCTGAGGAGCTGAAAGATACCAAGGCGTCGCTCGAGAAAGCGTCTGCTGGGCGAGATTACGCGCTCGAAGAGTTCGTACGTATAACTCAATTGCGCGACGAGATCCAAGCGAAGTTGGCGGACAGCGAACTCCAGCGGGACGAGGCGGCTACCGAGTGGGCGGATGCCAAGCGGACGCAAACGGAGCTGGAATCCAAGCTTCGCCGCACGAGTACGTGGATCCTCTTTTGTCCCCCGCTAGTAACCGCATATTCACCGGTTATGTCAATCCAGGTGACAAATTGAAAGATGCTGATGCAGCCGCAGCGAAACGCCAGGATCAACTTGCTGCAGCTCATGCTCAACAGCAACAGCTAGTTCTGGAGCGCAATCGTAGCTTATCGGAGCGGGTTCTGGTACACCGACGACTGGCGCTGGTGACAGCTGCTGTTTCGGATCCACTCCCTCCCCTATCGGGGCCCTCTCATGCAGCCAGCGTTTCTGCTCCTCTACCGTCTGTAAGTGGGGCGGATCCGTCGGCTGCGAAACGACCGCGTAGTGCATCTCCCGCTCCTAGCACCGGATCCCCCCGTCCCCATAAGCACTCCCGAGCCTCCCCAAAGGCCAAGCCCAAAACGATTTCGGCCTCCAAGGCGGCCTCGCAGGCGGGATCCACATCTGCGTCCAAGGCGGGATCCACATCCACGTCTAAGACTTCCGCCTCCTCCTCGAAGTCTGGTGCCGGATCCAAGTCCGGATCCACCGCTACATCCAAGTCGACATCAGTGTCTAAGACTGGCTCTGTAGCTACGCCCAAAGCGGGAGTGGGATCCAAGGCTGGATCCACTGCTGCTACGTCAAAATCTGGATCTGGACCCAAGACTGGATCTACGGCGTCCAAGACTGGATCCGTTGCTGCATCCATGGCGGGATCCACGGCGTCCAAGTCCGGATCGACTGCCAAGACCGGATCTACGATCGCGCTGTCGTCCCAGGCAGTGGTGTCTACTGGAACCACATCAATCGCTGCTCCTACAACGGGGTTAGCCCCGTCCACAGCTAAGTCCAACCCGTCTCAGTCGGGATCCACTGCTGGCCCTTCGGTGACGACGCCTGTCGTCACCCAACCACCTTCCACCGGCCCTCCGCCGGCCCGCACTGGATCCGGGAAAGAGAAAGCCAAACGTGTCATTCCCACTGGATGTGGACTTGGGCAGCTCGGAGGATGACGAGGATGAGGAATCAGGCTGGTCCGACGGCTCAGGGCCTCCTACCCAATCGTCGTCGAAGCGTACGTCGTCCTCCGACCCTTATCCCTTCACTCTGGGCGATGAGGACGATGACGACGGCGATGACGATGAAAGTCGGGAGGATTCGTAGGAGGCTCGAGCCGCTGATGATGCCTTGGAGGAAGACACGCGACGGGCCTTGTCCCAGTCCAGATCCGAAGCCAGGCGGAGGTCTCTCTCGACACCACCTCCGCAAGTTACTGATACGGCCGGATCCGGGGCCGGCACTGCGGGATCTGCGATCCAGGTCGACAGTGATGGTGGGTCGGGAAGCGATGGTGGAGGGGGATCGCCTCATGGTGGCGGATCCCCCGGATCTGTCTTGATCCCCGCTCCCCCTAACTCGTCATTGTCAGGGATGCTCCCCGTGGCCCCGTTCGTTCCGGATGCCGCCTTCATTCCTGGTCGGCGTGCTCCTGTGGCCTTCGCCACCAGAGACATTGAGCCTTGGTCTGCCAAGAAATTGAACCGGGTCGCCATTATTTCAATGAAGATCACGGTCCTGTTCCCTGAGTTGCCTTTTCGAGCTGAATGGATATTCCCTCGGGAAGCGGATGTCATCCCGACGGTCGGATATGTGGATTCGCTCATCACCAGACCTCACGTAGAAGAATATTTAAATGCTGCCCCGTGGGATACGCTGGCCACCACACTGGTGGATCCGGTTAGCTTCAGGGGTAATGTGCGCGGGCGGCTCGGGTTGTTCGTTCGCGCGTTCCGGGATTTCGTTTCCAAGCATCGGGTTGCCATATGGGAAGGCACTCCGATTCCCTATCTCTCGCAATCAACTGCGGGGTTCGACTTGGTTGTCCAACTTCAACAAGCAGCGTGGTAACTGACGTGTCGAGCTTGGAAGAAAGTTCTCGTGATCCTCGTGCTGGCGATCCAGGACGGTTGGTGTGACGTGGATGTTTTGTTGGATCCATCCTTCTTGCACCTTCCCTGACGCGGGGATAAGGTAACTTGGTTTCCGGGATATGTATCCCGTCAAGCCAACTTGGGGGATCCCAACCTCCACCGCCCACAACCCACGAACCTACTGGACGCTCTGCAAGAGATCGACGAAGCCGAGCCTTGGCGCATCTAGTTTCGGGGGGACCCGAGCCAACACCCAGGACACCAGATCCAGCGTCAGGTGGGCAAGTTCTTCAACGTTCAGCCCAAGACCACTTGATCCTCATCACTCTTTGACGCCACGCCCCCAGTTTCAGTCTTCGTGGATTCATTTCGTAGTAGTAGCTAGCGACTGGAAACTGGGTCGAGCTAGCCTTTTTGCATTAGCTATTCTAATCCACGCTTCCTTACTTGAATACGTCTGTAACATTCTCGTGTTGGTAGAGGAATCCCGTTAGCGTCTATCGATGTACACCTGGATCTGGGCTGGATTCACCCTTTCAGCGTACACCTGGATCTGGGCTGGATCCACCCTTTCAGCGTACACCTGGATCTGAGCTGGATACACCCTTTCAGCGTACATCTGGGCTAATTTTTGGGTCCGGGTTGGATCCACGCTTGGATCCCATCCGGATCCAGCTCCTACGACCCAGTCTCAATTAGACTAGTACGGTTCGGGCTCCCGAAAAATAAAGCTCGCGCTTGAGCTCAAGCGAGACTCTCCGCACGTAAAACGTCACTCTTTAATTATGCATAAACATTCACTCCTTCCTCCTGATCCACACCTCTCTTGTGAATTCGTCTACTCTTTCTTACTGATGTGACCAACTCACATCAGCGATCCTCCTCCTTCCGACCCACACCCTTCCTGTGGGTCCTTCTTCATCCTCCCATCGACATGACCAACTCACATCCATGGATCCCCTCCCTACTCTTCTTCATGAGACTGCATCACGCTGAATCTGTTACGATTCGTACGATCCCTCAAGAAATCATAGAGTAATGCTCCACAGTTCAGATCTGCCTCGTCTACCCAACTGGGTTCGTCATATCCACGCCAATACACCAGAAATTCACGGTAAATCCGTCCGTATCTAGGTCGCTTCCCCGACCTCATATCGGTGATCTTCTCGACTTCGAACTCCTCGGCTTCGAGATCCACATTCCAACTATCTTCCGGTAGGAGGACTTCGTCGAAGTCGACGCGATCGGATCCATCCACCGAAAGACGGATCTGCGGCCGATCCGGATATTCTTTGACCAACTTCAGCTTGGATACGTGTACTACAGGGAACAGGCGATATTCGGTACCAGCCGTTTCCAGCTTTACCGCGTGTTCTCCAATCTTCTCGCTCACCCGGAACGGTCCATGCCATAGATGGGCCAATTTGCGGGCGTACCCTTCTTTCACTCGATCCAAATAAAGCCACACCTGCGATCCCACTTGGATTTGATGTAAACGGGCGTCTTCGTTGTGTCGATCCGCTCGATCCTGTATCGCACTCCGCAGTCGTTCGTTCACCTGGGATCTAGCTTGCCGGTAGTATTTCTGGACTTGGTATCGCCATCGCCTTGGATCTCGGTTTCTCTTCTTGGTGCTACATACCGGAATGGCCGCTTCTAGGGTGGATTTAGGATCCCACCCATGTACCAAGTAAAATGGGGGTGTCACCACGGATCCTGTCCTGGGCGGTGTTCATCGCGAAGGCGAGTCGTTCTGCGTACTCATCCCAATCCGTCTGATCCAAGTCCTGAACATACATCTTCATACGTACGAGCTGGCTGCTGCGGCCACTGGTCAGAGCCTGAGCTCAACTACTGACCTGTTCGCTCCCCACTCTGGTGGGAGGGGCCCAACGCCTGGCGACGCTGTCGCACGCCATGGTGGCGCTTCGGCACAGAATGTGCCCGGTCGTAAGCGTCCACGACGTCAGGGCAATCTTGCCGAAGGATAACCTCAAACTCCCATGAGTTCTGTTAGCGAGGGTAACCCCACCACTTCACAAAGTACTGGGTACGACCCTGGCGTCTACGCCGCGCCACAAGGCGTTCCACGTGATAGTGGAACTCACCATGCTCACCGAGCAGAGCGGGAGGAGGCATTGCTTCAGCTGGACTCTCGCGGGGAGAGTCAGCACTTGCCGGAACGGCGTCTGCGTCCATACGACGCCGGCGTCCACGACGCGAACGTTCACGTTCACCGCCCATCGGTCAATCTCGAAGAGATGATCCACCTTGTGGATAGGTTGGAGCCACCACTGTTGACTTACACCCAGGTCTCGGACCTTGAGCGTCCAGTCGCTCGGCTGAGCGTTCAGCTTGGCTTGCTCCTGCATCTCGAGCACTTCGCTCCGCGACCTGTGGCTCTGCCACATGCTGTTGATCAGCCATCTGTGGATCCACCACTTGCTGGCGTTCAGCCTCCCGTGGCTCTACCACTTGCTGCCCTGCAGCTGTCCGTGGTCCAGCCACCGTTGGTGTTAACGCCTCCGCGCTCACCTGAGCAGGGACTTGATATGGCTTAAGCAAGCCAACATAGAAGACCGGATGCATGCGCATCTTCTTCGGAAGGTTGAGCGTATACGCTAGGCCCTTTCTGGCCACGACCTTGAACGGACCTATGAACCGAGGTCTCAACTTCGTCTTGAAGACTGCAGACACTGCATGGGTAGGTAGGTTTTTAGCGCTTAATAAAACTTGGTCACCGACCTCAAACCTCTCAATATTGCTTCTGCCCTTGGCATCTACATGTTCCTTCTGCGTGCCTTGGCTTTCAGCCATAGCGTCGCGTAGTTGACGTATTACGCTCAGTCTCAAAGAGACAAAGTAATCGACTTGCTTGCGAACCGCAACAGGGCTGACATCAGCTAGCCGCTCGGCTATCCCTCCCCCATCAAGCCCTGAGCCACTGCGTGGCGGCGTCAGTGGGACGCGAGGACTAACCAAGCCGTTCACATAGAACGGAGTGTAGGATGTCGAGGCGTGCACTGCATTATTTAATGCGAACTCAACGAGTGGGAGCAGCTGGCTCCAGCGTTTTGGCGCATCAGCGCATACGCTTCGGAGGATATCCTCCACAATGCGATTCACGCGTTCGGTTTAACCATCGGTCTGCGGATGGTCCGCTGTGGAGATGTCCAAACGGGTGCCGAGCTCTCTGAAAAGGGACGTCCAGAACTTCGCAGTGAAGCGCGGGTCTCGATCCGAGACAATTGCCTCAGGCAAGTCATGTTGGCGAAAGCTTCGGTATAAAAACAGAAAAGCTGTACCTACAGCATCAATGGTGTCCGGCACCGCCGCTAAATGAGCCACCTTGCTCAATCGGTCTACAATGACCCCAATACCCGTGTTTCCCGCCTTATCCTTGGGAATGCCAAACACAAAGTCCATACTCATGGACTGCCAACACCCCTTGGGAACAGGCAAACTCGTCAATGGCGCTGCCGTGCTCGGCGCGGACTTTGTCCGTTGACAGGTCTCACACGTGCGTACATAGGTACCAACCCACTTATACATCTTGGGCCACCAGTACGTCGAGCTCACCGAGCCATAGGTTTTCTCCCGACCTAAGTGCCCGCCCACGGGCGTATCATGAACCTCATAGAGGATTCGATACTTTAGATCCTCATCATGCGGAACGACTACACGAGGGTTATCCTCAGCGTCGGGAGCGAGTATCGATGCAGCCTCGCGCGTAAGCGCCCAGACAATTCTTTGTCAATTTTTTAAACGCTTCGCTCCCAAGAGCCCGTAGCAGCGCTACGCACATGTCGTCCTGTGCATACGTTCTGCGTATCAAGTCAGGCACTGACGACGTCACTGTCGCGACATGGGCTAACGCGTAGTCCGGCCTGCGCGAGAGCGCATCGGCCACTACATTAAGCCGCCCCGGCTTGTACTTCACCTCGAAGCTGTACTCGGCAAAGAAGGAAAACCATCTTGCCATTCTCTGAGAGAGATGAGGCGACTGTGTCGCAGTGCGTAGCGACACATGATCAGTAAAGATCACAAAAGGCGTAGAGCCTAGCAGGTGTACCCTGAATTTGACTAGAGCATACTTCATTGCAAGTAGCTCTTTGTCATGAACTGGATACTTCTTCTTTGCAGCTTTGAGCTGGCGAGACTCAAACGCAATCACGCATTCACGCCCTTCGGCGTCTGCTTGTAGTAAAGCACAACCGATTGCAAAATCGGAGGCGTCACAGACGACGCTAAACAGACGATCCGGGTCCGGTAGGGCAAGGATCGGATTCTGTAGGAGGCGCTCCTTCACAGCCTTAAAGGCTCCGTCGTGCTCGACGTTTCAGCACCATGGTGCATCCTTCTTAAGGAGATATGATAATGGCCGAGCCATCTCCGCGTAGTTTGCGCTGTACTTGTGCAAGTAATTGGCTAAGCCTAGCCACTTGCGTAAGTCTTTTTGGTTGTAAAATGACGGCCAGTCCACGATGACCTTGTGTGGTGTAGTAGAACACACAAATACCGTCAGATGTGGATTCCTTACACAAACCACAACGAATCGCCGAGTTAGGTCGGCGGTTGTATGGCCTGCGCTGAGGGTGGTCCCCTCGCGGTCCGGCCCTTCCGGGACAGACGAGTGGCTCGCTTCCACTCGGTTCCGACTAACCAAGTCAGATCACTTCCGAGGCTCCGCCGAGTTTGATTCGGCTGAGCTCGTTCACAACCCTGTGCCCTCCACCAAAGGATGGACGACGGCGCGCGAGCGCTTTTACAGGTCACCGAGCGCAGAGGCTGCTCAGCTAGAAGTGTTACGGCACCCGGGCTATCCGACGTACCGGCCCGCTGAGTATGCGGGTGTGGTGAAGTGCTTTCTCAGAAATAAGAGAATGGGCCTGACGCGGGGTCACTATCCCGAATCTGTGACAATTTCAAGTGATTAGAGAGGATTTGGGTTGGCTGGCACGGATGCAAGTTGCCTGTGGTGGATTAGCCATGACGAGCAGCACCCCGTATGAAATGACGATGGATCTGGTATGAACGAAGTACGAGAAGGCAAGATTCACCAAGACTTACCTCGGATCCACCCTTACCTGGATTCACCAAGATGGATATGGGATATACTATACAAGAGTGGATCGGGTGTGGATCCTATGAAGGAAGGATGGTAGGTGCCCTCTGAAGGTGGATCTAGTAGCCACGGCTAACGAGGAGTCAAGATCCACCGCGAGGTACCCCGGATCCCATGCTTCCGAGTTCGGATCCAAGGAGGGAGGATCCCGCCTTGAGGGACCTGGATCCAGGGTATAGGGATGATGGATGCAGTGGATCTCGAACTTTCGTGGGACAATGGAGATCACAGACGGTTGCGAGATGATGTTGGATGATTGGAGAGCTCAGATCCACGACGAGGGTACACTTACAGTGAAGTGGATTCAAACGACCTGGATCCTGATGAGTGTACCCATAATAGGGTGACCATAATGATTACGCCATGGATCCGGTGGATCTGAAGATAATACAGCTGGGGTGATGGGTCAAGGGAAGAAGGGACATGCAGCCGAGCCTGGTAAGGGATTAAACGAGGGAAAGACATAGAAGGTAGAGATCCAGGCAGGTATAGGCTTAAGTATCAATACAGACTTCTATTTGCACGATAACACGCAAGTGCCTTCCTGCCCTCAAGAACCGGAACTACATTGGCCATACGAGCTCGGAGAAGGTTGGGAATTGCGAACCTAGTGTTGGTAGTGATAACTGGATAATACATTGGCCAGATCCTACAACCTAGTGAGCTTTTCCTATACACGTGCAGATCCAACAGGTTAACCGAATTACTACTTGGTCGGTTACACCCTAGAAGATCTCAACTCTCAAGATCCCGTCACAGGAGGCGGCAAGTACGACGCAAAGGAAAACACAAAGGCAAGGGAACACACCCGCAAGGCAACCCTACGGCCAGATCCACGATCTAGGCCCCGGATCCATAAGCTCGAATATTCGCTTAGGATACGGAACCATCCACGGACGCCGAGTGAAGATTTTCCACTGCTGCTCCACCCCATCCCCACGTCTCGCCGAGACACTCAAGCCTCACCACTTGAACTCTTCGGAAGTTACCGAGCGAGCAAGATCCCACCCTACCGACGGGTCCACAAGGCGAGGAAAGTTCAGCAGATCACGGATCATCGGGGGACCCCCTCCGTTTGTCGGTGTCTGGGCGCAGTTGGTAAGTTGGATCCGGCAATCTCGCAGATTTTGCTGATCCCGCTACACCACAGTACCATGCCCCAGGAAAATGGTTCAGACAAGCCTAGGTAGGGGGCAAGATCAACAATGAAAAAGCAATCCTACTCCTAGATAGTGGTGCCGAGGTGTCTATACTAGATACCGCCTTTGGATGAGTCCTTGCCGCCGAGTAATCGCCACTCCTCGCGACATTCATCGATGGATTCTGGTGACGGGACGACTTCTACCTCTGCGTCGGCTTTGGGGAAGCAGCAGCGTCGCAAGCGTCGTGCCTCGTCGAGTCCTACCGGTCACCGGTCGAAGCGGTCCAAGAAGCACAAGAAGCACAAGAAGCATCACAAGAAGCACCGGCACCACAAGCATCGGCAGCCTCCGTCAACTCCTGATCCGGCTCCTGCCCAATCCATTCCGGCTGCTCCTTCGCCAAGTATGCTCCCGGAAGTGTCGATTCCCTCTCAGCCGAGTTCGACTGCATCACGTCCGGCTTTGGTCACTCTACCCAGCGCTCTTACACTCCCGCTGGCGACGTTACGGACCCGGGCCTCGCAAGCGGTTTCAAGTATTGTCGCTTGACTCTTTACATGGCTCACTCCGCGAGGTACCATTTATGCATTTCGGCTCAGCCCGTTGTTGGAATGCGTTATTGGATACACTGAGCGGAGGGGTGCAGATGGAGCTCGTAGGAGGCAAGAGTCGTGTGCCACCTACGCCGTGTTCTCTTGACGGCATTCAGACGGCCGGAGTCACTAGGTCAGTCGGCGTAGTGGATACGCTCAGACCCCGAGAAGGAGAGACGTGAGAGGATCGGCCAGAAGACGACTGGGAGCGCCCAACCACCGTTGACACGACGCTGAGCGGTGCACTTGACTGGGGCAACCCAGCGGAGATGGGCGAAGTCGAGCCTGGGGCACAAATGCTTGTAGCCGGGACAGGCAGCGAAGCCACGACATCGGAAGAAGATACCGGCGGTGGATGAGTAGCCGCGACTGACGAGGTCAACAGAGGACCGGGAGACGTAGAACCCGCCGAAGTCGTCAAATCAATCGCAGGAACGGTGTCGGCGGGCGGTTCAGGCAACTCAAACTCGAATTCAGCTTCGCTCGAAGCGTCATTGTCGTCTTCAGAGCGAGCAGAGACAGCGGGCTGTGTAGCAGAACTCAACTGAAGGTGGAGAACCTTCTTCCGCCGAGTCCGACGACGGGGTTTTCCAGAGCGGGGTATTCCTCCATCGGACACAGTAGATTGAGGAGAACTTGGGCGCAAAAGGGCACTGATAGCCTCGTGTCCATCCTCCCCAGGAAGTGGACAAGCGTACGGCTGAGGCGGATGCGGCGCCGGTGGACGATGACGAGGACCTGCAGCAGTGGGAGACTTGGGGTTGGCATAACGTCGAAGCCGCTGAGTCGAAGTCAAGTTCGCCAAAGGAGTACGGTGAAGCTGGGCGAGGGTCGGCTCGGGTTGGCTCGTAGCCACCGCTGAGCTGACCGGAAGCGCAGCCGAGTCTGCCGGTGAAGTCACAGAAGAAGCCTGACTAGCTGGGGGAGCCACACTAGGACCAACAGCTGAACTCGCCACTGGAGCATCTCGGCGAGGATGGACAATCAACTCCAACCGCCGAGTTTCACCGGCTGGATTGTGAAGAACCTCAGGGAAGCGAGACTCCAAGACACGACACAACCGGGCATTAAGGAGAAGGTCGGACGGATCAAGTCCAGGAACCTGCAAGCCACCGCCAGCAGCAGCAGCCATGTGAGGGTCGTGCATCGGAATAATGCCATTTCGACGGATGAGCCGCTTCTGTCGCAAGATCACAGCCCGCTGCTCAGCGATCACCGACTGAGCGTGCCGCAAAGGTTGGGTGCCGGTGGAGCTGTACAACCGCACCGATTCCTGCAGCTGCTCGAAATGCTTGGAAGCGATGCCCTGAAGAGTGACGAACGCCGCATCCCTCTCGGAAATGGATCGGGGAAGGACGTCGATCTCGGCGTCTCGATCCAAGACTTGCTGATGATGGAGCTGGGCCTGACCCAACGCAGCGTCAACCTTGCTCTGCTCAGCTGCGATAGCCCGAGCAAGTTTTGCTTCACTCAGAGCTACAGCCTTTTGCAGTGAAGCAAGGAAATTAGCAGACTGCGTGGCAGCAGCCTCCAATCGGGACACCTGCTGTCGCGCCGATGAGAGCTGAGTGGACAAGTCGACGTTGCTGAGAGCAAGAGAGTCCAGTCGCCGAGTAAGCGCGCGGTTCTCCTCCTGAACTGCTTGATTGTCGGCTCGGAGATCGCCAATGATCTGGGGGTAATCAAGAGCGGCGTAGTTGTCGTTCAAGATATCTAACAGTTCCCCCGCGGAAGCAGCATGCAAGATCGCTCGCCGCTGCGCGGGATCGGAATGCTCCACGGAACGAGTAAATCCGTAGGCCATGAGACTCGCCAAGAAGGCCAATTCTTCTCGGCGCTCGTACCCTTGCTCGTTAACCCTGGCCATGAGGGAGTCAAGACTCACTGGAGCAGCCGAGCTTGACTGACTGGTGGCGCCTTAAGTGGTGTCGCCCGGCAAGCTCGGTGGACCAGGAGGGCGCACGCGAGAAGACCCCGCCGACTCCGCGTCAGACTCATGGGAAGTTGTCAGGTCGACCAACCCAGCTTCAGGCCGGTCGCTGACCCCACGAGTGCCGACGGGTCGAGGAATCGACTCAGCTGGCGCGCCTTCACCTCGACGAGGAGTTGGAGGAGAATGGTGGCGCCGCGAGTTGTGCTGGAGTAGCATGCGAGGAGTAAGGAGCTGCCAAGTGAGTGACAGCAGAAGCAACGAACGTACCGAAGAAGGTGGAGGAGAGCCGCGAGACATCATCAGCCGAGTACGGACCAACGGTGGCGGAACCAAATGAAGGATTAAGACACTCACAAGCTCGGCTCGTATCATAACCGGGGCAGTTGTGGTGTAGGGATTTCCAGATTCGACCATACGCCAACCTGCTTTAGGTCAAGAATCGGCTCGGTCTGATAACCCAGAGCTTAGGAACAAAGGATCACGGTAAGTACTCGGCGATCTGTCCGGATATGCTATCCGGATAGCCGCTGAGCTCAACGGTCGCCTGAACTCAGCTGAAGGGTCGGTAGAGATCCGAAACGACTACATTTCACTAGATATTTGTATTAGAAGCATAGGATTAAATAGGGGGAGCCGAAAGGGCTCCCAGAAGATAACAGAGCAGAAATTTCCTAGTCCAAGACACGTGTACACTTTTCCGGTAAGTCCCTGCATAGGGCTGGATTATGCCTGCCGTCAATACTCGAGAGGCATAGCTTGTAGGGTATTGACTGGTAGCGCCAAGAGATTAGGTCGGTCCGGGTAGGACAAAGTCTCGCTACGCGCGAAAGAAAGCCCCGCACACTCAGCGGGCCGGTACGTCGGATAGCCCGGGTGCCGTAACACTTCTAGCTGAGCAGCCTCTGCGCTCGGTGACCTGTAAAAGCGCTCGCGCGCCGTCGTCCATCCTTTGGTGGAGGGCACAGGGTAGTGAACGAGCTCAGCCAACCCAAACTCGGCGGAGCCTCGGAAGTGATCTGACTTGGTTAGTCGGAACCGGGTGGAAGCGAGCCACTCGTCTGTCCCGGAAGGGCCGGACCGCGAGGGTACCACCCTCTGCGCAGGCCATACAACCGCCGACCTAACTCGGCGATTCGCTGTGGTTTGTGTAAGAAATCCACATCTGACGGTATTTGTGTGTTCTACTACACCACAAAGGCGTCAGTGATCACACTAACGTTCGCTCCCGTGTCGAGGATAATCCTCGTTCGCTTGTCGTTTACAGCTCCTTGCACCAGAGCTCTCATTCTGATCCGTCGGTCCTATTTCTTGGCCGACCACCACCCCTGTCTCTCGCCAGGGTTCAACTTCATCATCTAAGAGTGTCCTTGGACTCGTCTCTCGCTGCACTCGAAACCACGCCGAACGAACCCTCGCTGGTGCCCTCATCAGCATCAGCACACTCCACTCTCTCTCCAACATCTCCACCGAGGACTCTACTCCTCTCCTTTTCATTTTCCGTCGCGTTCACACTTGTTACGTAATTATCAGGCCATTCACTCTGCCCCATGAAAAGCAAAAGATACACTCTGCTTCCATTGAAAGGCTCGATTTAACTGTGGCAGCCCGATAGGGACCAAACCCGTTGTAGTTGGCGGGCTGCCATGTTTAAATGACATTCTTGAACGACGGCCTTGAGCTCTGGTGGGAGTTCCTCCTTCGTGCCTTTAGTACGCACGAATTTGGCAAGGTCTTGGACGTTGCGGAAAAGCTCGCATTGTCCAGCATCGTGGAGTTGTTTGCAGAACTTACATCGCTTGTTTGGAATAGTGGGCAGAGTGACTCATGCCACCGCACACCGCGCATGGTTCGTACTGTAGGTGTATGTTGTTGCGGTTGAAGTCGCGCCGACCACGTTGGTCCTGATTGAACCCACGGTCACCACGTCGGCGATCTTGATTGAAGCCGCGCTCGCGATCAAACGCGTTCCCACGCGTTTGACGGTTGTCTGATCATACGTAGGTACCTTGAGCGGCTGCGCGGCGCTCATTTTGATTAGCCGCGGCGACGTGTCGGTCATTTTCGTCGAATGAGAAGTCACAATCCGCAGCTTCGGGCTGGTAGTCGTTATACTCGTCTTGATCATCATTGTAAGTGTTGTGATCTTCATTTGAATACTCGGTACCCCCCCCCCCCGAACAGCTTCACGACCCTCCAATTCAGCTAGTAGATTATCCACCGAGGCTTCAATAAGCGTCACTCTTGGTTTGTTGCGAATGTCATCGCGGCGACGGTCATCACGCCGGTTGTTGCGGGCGTACCCATTGTCGCGTCGGGCATCACTATTCTTGGAGTATCGATACTCACTGTCACGTTTAGCCATTCGCTCCTTTCCCTTGAGAACAGCTTCAATGATCTGTTCGAGCTCGTGAATGTTGGTGACTCGAGTGTGGAACAGACTCTCCGCCCAATTGTCATCGTCGCACGTTGCCAGGAACTACTGTACGTGTTCTTTTGCGTCGCGACCGCTCTTCTCGAAGTGTAAACGGGCGGTCCGAGCGTAGCCATTCAGTCTGTTTATGTAGTCGCACAGATGTTCGTTACGTTCCCACTTTGCAGAGTAGTAACGGGACAGTGCAGACTGCGTGAACTGCGAGCAGTAATAGCGGATGAACGCATCGCTCAACAGCTTCCACTTGCGCTTCGTCTTCTTCGGAAGTTGACGGAACCAATGAATGGCTCCGTCCCGAAGACTAAGCTCAAATGGAATGCACCATTTGTCGGCATCTGTGTGGGTTCCAGTCATTTCGTAGACGAGCCCACGGAGCCACTGCATACAGTTCTCGCTCTTGTTGCGAGAGCCTGAGAGCGGCGTAATGCGATCCAACGGTCGGTGCGATGCCATCTCAATCCTCGGTGTCGGGTCCAAGTCGTTCAGCGTCGCCAGCTCATTCATCTGACGCACCAACTCGACTTGAGGGTCTTCCTCGTCGAACGTACGCACCAAAATGTCATCGTCACTGGACGAACCATCGCTGTCGACTTGACGACGTCCGGCACCACCGTTTGGAGCTTGCGCACCGCCTCGGCGACCGAACGAACCCTCGATACCAGCGTAAACACGTTGCATACGGCTCTCCGAACGTGGCGTAACCATGTGCGAGTCTTGAAAGTACGGTGAAACTTCGGTAGTGCCAAAGGCACCACGCTCAGCTCCAAGCTTGGTCGGAGGAGTACGTTCGTGTCGTTGGGGTGTCTGCGGCAGCGGAATCGTGGACGGATCTTCATCTTGAACGATCGGTCGACTCACCGGCTGCTTTCCGTCGTTGATGCTGACAGCGCCAATTGCCTTCCGAAGCTTCTTCTTCCATTTCTGGAGAGCAGCTCCGGCTTCATGAGGACTCCAATCTTGGAGCGACATCGTCGATGGGTACGTCTCATTCTCGGAGCCCAGCGACAACAGTAGCGAGACTGAATCCTCGGCAACTTGGCTAGTCGACACTGAGTTGAGTGGGTATTGAAGTTCCTGCGCAAGCGCACGCCACACGGTCTTTCTCTTGGGGGTGGGCTTGAACAGCTGCATCCACTCATCATTCTGCATCAGCGCTTGTAAGCGGTCGAAAACGCGCTTGGCGGCTGGTTTATCACCTTTGATAGGTGGGCGAGGTGCAGCAGTGCTGATGGCTTTGCACTCGCCACCGAAGGTTTAGAACCCTCGGTCCCATCGCCATAATCTACATAGACCGTCTCTGGTCCCGCGACGTCATCAAGCTCGTCGGCGATGTTCCTCGAAAGGGACCTGGTTGCCCCGCTCAGCCCCGACGATAGCGTGATCGTCTTCGGTGTCGCTGCGCTGGGCTCTGGAGCCGGCGTCTTGTCTTTGTAATCTTCATAGTCGTGGGCGTCAGGACCGATGTTCACCTCGACGTTAAAGCTCACCGAAAGCTCGGTGGCGGCTGCAAAGCGTGCAGCCGGGATTGAACTCTCGTTGCGAGCTCCGCCAGACTTGGCAGGCGTAACTGGTACCGTCGGTTGTCCTTTCGCCATGTTTCTTGTTTTCTTTTTCTTGTTCTTCTTCTCTTGGTAAGCTCGTAAACTGGAAGGCCATACAAACAGTTCACAATGGTCACAATCTATTCCCGGGTCGCGGCACCAGTTGTGGCGTTGGAATTCCCACGTGAACTCTAGCTGCAAATGTATTTAGGACGTTCCCACAACAATACGTCTACTAGGATAGTAAACGATCGCTCGGGCGGACCTGAAGACCCCAGTTCTACCCTTGCACCGGGACAAACTGGAACTTGTAACCTACTTGTATAGGTCACCCAGTAAAAATAAGAACAGAGCAAAGCTAACAGGTGTTAGGATCCTCCGTGGTCCCCAACAGCGGAAGGGTACCAGACACGGGGTAAGCCTTTTTACGAGGACACCGAGTGTTCAACACTCGGTTGGAAGAATAAAAAGGGAGGCAATTCAAGCACTCCCAGTCGTGCAAATAGGGCAACAATAGGCCGTCACGTAAAGCCTCTCGATAGTAATCGGCCAAAATACACAGTCTCTTGGCCTTGCCGGATGAACCTCGCTACAGAGCTTCGAGATCACCGTCAGGCATAACACACTCAAACAAGCTTGAACAGACGCTTACCTTGAAGCCGGACGTCGCTCTGTGTGCTTGAGTGGAAATTCTGTTCGTGGAAATTCTGTTCTGTATTTATGCTTACCCTTTTGGGTATATTCCTAATAAGAAGTCCTAATCAAATATACAAATATCAAGTGAACAATGATCCGTTATGGATCTTCTTGCACACCAAGCGTCGTCCGCACCGTCGCATTAGTATCTTTAACGGCTCGCGCACTGTCCCAGACGGTGACCCCGCATTCCAAGGGTCGCTGAGTCTTCCGCGAACTCATCCCCTCCACGGCTGAGGGTTCGTACCGTAGATGGTCCGCTGAATGCGAATGAATG
>NW_003303474.1:3897-9639 GCF_000142945.1 Phytophthora infestans T30-4 | reverse complement strand
AGTATATTTTGGTGTTTGTGGATTATTTCACGAGATGGGCTGAAGCTTTCGCGGTGGCGTCGTTGGACACGATCACCTTTGTGGACGCTATGCTCGAAGGAGTCATTTGCCGACACGGCGTTCCGGAACGACTGCTTAGTGACCGAGGAACGAACTTTACGTCCGATTTAGCACGATCATTATACCAGACGCTAGGGATAAAGAAGTTGTTTGGAGCCGCCTACCACCCCCAAACTCAGGGACTGGTAGAGCGATTCAACGGGACGCTGCTAGGAATGCTTAAGATGTTCGTGAGTGAAACTCAGACCGATTGGGATATCTGTTTACCTCGAGTCCTATTGGCTTATCGGACTGCCTATCATGAAGGTCTTGGAGATACTCCTTTTTTCAGTTTGTACGGTCGTGACCCAATATTGCCGATTGACTTAGCCTTCCTCAACACCGGAAAGGACTGGAAAAGCAACGAGATTGCCTCGTACCGAAGGAAGATGTATCTGTCGCTACGTGACTCAAGGCGCCTGGTGGAACGACAGCTATTAAAGGCCCAAGATCGTCACGAGCAGCGATTAGGTAAGCAAGTCAAGGTCACGTACGAAGTAGGCGATCCCGTCTGGGTCTATCACTTCTTCAGGGCGAAAGTTGGCGAAAACAAGACGAAGAAGTTGTCATTTTCTTGGCACGGCCCGTACCGTATTGTCGGCCAAGTCGGGGAGAATGCTTACAAGATCGCAATCCCTAAACACCCCGACCGGGTCGTTGCTGTGAACGTGAATCGGTTGAAACGCTTCCGTGGTCGCTGGAGTCGACCGTACGCGGACGAAGTGCCTGGAAGAATAGCCGAGAATGTGGCCAGTAAGAGTGATAACGGCGAGAATGTGGCAACTGGGAACGAGACGTGTAGTGACGCGACCATCGAGGATGAAGCCAAGAACGGATTGCTATTGGAGCCGGGACCACTACAAGAGGAAGATCTACCTAAGTCGAGTTTTGTGGAACGAGTGTCGATCGGAGGGGAGGAGACAGCTTTCACCGGCGTCTCGTCGCCCATTGTGGACGTCGTTGCTAAGAGAGTGGATAAGGGTGAGCTGCAGTACCTAGTGCTGACGGCTACATACGAGACCTTTTGGTTACCTCGAGCGGCGCTGTTCCCCGAGTTCGGAACTATGATAAGCGTCTTTGAGGAAGCAGACCGCAAGATGAAGGGTCTCCCGGAAATACGTCGGAGCGTCAGGTTGGTCGAAGCCAACGCTGATGTCGACGACGCGAAAGTGTTGTTCTAACTGGTCCCCTGACCGGTTGGAACGAGTGAAGCTGGACCGCTTCACTCTTGTTGGTGTTTGAGAACGATTGAGTCTCGAAACACGGAACTGTATTCTGCATTTACATATTGGAACGCTACGAAAAGGGACACTGGGAAAGTGACATGGAGTATCGACGGAGCTAAAGACCCTTCGACGGGATGGTTATGCCAGGGAGTGACAAAGTTGGAACGAAGAAAAGTTGTCACGAGAAACAAGGTCGACTAGCTGGACATCGGAGAACGGTAAAGAATTGAAACGCGGAGACTAAACGGATATATTTGAGACGAAGAAACAAGAAACGGAGCGAGAGAGTGGAACGAATCCGAACGAGAGGCTACTTCTTGTAGTCTTTCCCTTGTCGGCTGAACCCTTCTTGGGTACGACCTTCTCACCGTCTTCCCCGTCGGCGGCCTCAGCCTTATCCTCCTCGTCATCGTCTTCGTCGTCTTCCTCTGGTTTGTACTTGTCTTCGTCGTCGTCTCCGTCGTCGTTCCCAACTTCTTCATCGTCATCAGCGTCGTCATCGGCACTAGGGGAGTCAGCTGTAGTAGCGGTCACGGTCGTGGAAGTTGGAACGACCGCTTTGGCCTCGTCTTTGTCGTCCTCTTCGAGATCGGACCAGTCGGCACGTCGGCGTTCCGTCTTGGTCGGTCCCTTAACTTCGGGGAGCTGGTACGAGCCACTCTCCAACTCGGTCGCGACAGTCAGCTGGGTTTGCTTCACCAGAGCGTTGTCCATAAGGGTTTTCCAGGGCTCGTCACTAGTGGACCCCACCCAGGTGTCACGTGGCGTCGCGGAGGACTGGAGACCGATTCTCTTGTCGGGGTCGTGTATCTTGTGAAAGCCGACGTAGGAACTTCGACGTTATTAGATGTGTAAAATATACTTGTTTCTTATTTGTTTTCTTGAGCACTTCTCGTAAAAGAAGGAAATTCACGACTGAGAGCTCCCTCACCAGCTCTCTACCTTGCCAAAGTACCTCCTACCAACACTAGTACCTCGAGTTGTCGTTCGTAAACGGAGTCAGCGTACCACTGTCTGAACTCCTTCGTTCCATTTTAGACGAGGGACGAGGCAGTCGATGACGGGGAACGGGGCTGATCGGGCTTGACACTCTTCTTACGCCGTTCGCTAAATTGCCATAGGCAGTCGTCCAGAATAGCGAGTCCTTCCTCTAGCCGAAGACCTAGACACCTCGGCACCACTATCTAGAAGTAGGATTGCTTTTTCATTGTTGATCTTGCCCCCTACCTTGGCTTGTCTGAACCACTTTCCTGGGGCATGGTACTTCCAGTATCCACGGGACTCCCCTGTTAGCAGATCCATGGATCCAACATCCTCAGATCCACAGGATCCAGTGACCAGACAGACCTTAGGTGGATCTGCAGTGACCTCACCCTTGGTAGGCTCAAACCATCGACCATGTTGGCGTTTCTCCCAGTAACCACGTGTCTCTCCTCTTTGTAGATCCAGGGTTGAAGAGACTTTGGATCTGGAAAACTCGTCCACTTGGCGCAAACTAGAGACCCTGGCAACTGACACTTCATGTAGATCACGTGTATTATCGACTGGATCTAGGGTCCTGCTACCTGGATCTAGCGATGTCTTGTTCACAAATGCATAAATGCAGTACCTAGAACGCTCGGCTCGTACCGGATTCAAACCCGGCGAGCGTCCTAGTTTAACATCTTCTCTGCCACTTCCGGCAACATCCCTCGGTGCTTGGCTGGATCAAACCATTGGCGGATCTGGTTGTAGAATTCTTCCATCGGGCACTTGCCGACGTCGTGAATCTCGCCACACCCGCGACACACGTAGAAGCAATGATCCCCGGGATGACCTTTCTTGCCACACTTCTCACAGACCAGATGTTTCCAGCATCCAGATTCAGTGTGCTTCCGGGATCCGCACTGCGAACACCTGACCTGTGCTGCCCCGTCCATGAGATCTCGGGATCTGTACATCCCACGGTCCCCGGGTACGGTATTCCCCGGTCGAATATTGTCTCCTGTCTTCGCCGTTCGATCGTTGGACGCAGTGAGACAGACTCGACGGTAATCTTCAGGGTCGGAGTCCGAGCCGTCGGATCCTGACTCAGTTCCTGAGTCAGGCGCCGTGACTTGGTGGACACGTCGAGCTGGGGCCGTGGGCGTCGGGGCCTTTTGGCGATACTTGCCGGATCCGACCGCCGCCTTCTTCTGGCGGTGTTTCGCGCGATCCACCGCCCGCAGTACTTCTTCAAGCTCGTCTGCGTCGGGAAGTCGTAACAGGGTCAGCCTGTCGGCCAGATCCACATCTCCCAACGTCTCGATGAAATGATCCACGTGTTCCCGCAGTACCTTGGATCCCCCATCCTTGATCTTCAACTTGGCCCGTAGACCGGCCACATTTAGTCGATGTAGGTATTCCAGCGGGGATTCATCCGATCTGCGGCGAGCATGGTAGTATTGTCTTGCCACCGACAGTCCCAATCCACAGTACTGGGTCTGGAAACTGCGCAGCAAATCTGGCCACTTGTTCCTGGTGGATCTACCCAGCTGCCGATACCAATTCCTGGCTGGCCCCGCTAGCAGATCCGCAAAGGTCAAACACTTCTCAGCATCCGACGCTTGATCTCTCATGAGGGCCGACTTGACTTTGCTGATCCATGTTCTCGCTCGGTCCTCATCTTGATCCTTGCCCGTGAACTCCGTCAAGTCCGATATGGCTGAGATCCGTACCCTCTGGATCATGGACGATCCACCTGCACCGGCTGTGGCTGTTGCTACCACTGCTGACGAAGTGGATGGGCCATCCAGATCATCTGGGTCGAACTCATCATGGGAGTTGTATCCCTCCACTGACTCCATCTCCACGTCTCGTGCTCTATGTTCGTGGAGCACTTGCGCTTGTGGCGCGGGCGCTCTCATACCGGCTGGATTGTATCCGATCACGGGTAGGGCGTACTGGATCCCGAGTCTTCACGTTCACCGGGACATCTTGTCCTCGGATCCTCGCCCGCGCTTCCAGCATGGATGCCCCGGAGGGTCCTAACGTCACGCGTCGGGGCTCGGACGACGTGTCGGACCCATCTTCCGCAGCGGATTCGTAGTTCGAGGACGCAGTTTGGCTGATCCTCGGTGACGACACTGGGTCCATAGTGCGCGACCTTTCTCCGGAGATGGACTTAACTCTGGCAAAGAGGTACCGCGTCGCGGACACTATGAGATCCAAGTCTTGCTCGAAGATATCCTCTGCGTCGAACACACCAGCTACGATGCCTGACTCCGTAAGCAAACGTAATAGATCTTTGACTGCCACCAACTTGTTCCGCCGTTTTCGTTGGTGCTCCCACCGGTTCCCTTGGATCTTCGATCTGTCGTGGATTCAGGATCTGCATGACAGGATCTTGATGAAGGAAATCGCGTAGAGCTTGGTGGCGATACACAAACTCAAGATCCTTGTCGGACCAGCTTGACCTGGATCCAGCTTGGTCTTCTTCCGACTCTGGAGCTTGCATCTTCTTCCGCGTAGTCTTACTCGTTTTCGTTTTCTTTCTTGTTTCTTCGACTAGCGGGCTTGGGTTTAGGTACGAGTGTTGGCTTAACCGGTGCATCTGCAAATGCATACCGTTTCGCCTTCACTTTCCCTTGTTTTGTTAGCGGATCTTGACTTGCGTCAAGATCCGCAGGGGTCCCTGAGGGGACCTGGGGAGGATAGAGAGGTTTCTCTTCTAGATCCGGATCCGGATCCACCTCTCTTCCGTCGACAGAGTTCCTCCCAAAAACTTCAATCGATCCGCGGATCTTGTTTCATTCAGCAGCGTCTTCGTCGATCCGACCTCCGACGACGCCTCTTCCCCTGGCTCAATCTTCACTTGAGCATCTTCTTGGACTCACGGTGAAATCCTCGAGTCACCAAAAGATCCGGGCACGCGCACCATTGTGTGTAGCGGGATCAGCAAAATCTGCGAGATTGCCAGATCCAACTTACCAACTGCGCCCAGACACCGACTAACGGAGGAAGTCCCCCGATGATCCGTGTTCTGCTGAACTTTCCTCACCTTGTGTACCCGTCGGTAGGGCGGGATCTTGCTCTCTCGGTAACTTCCGAGGAGTTCAAGTGGTGAAGCTTGAGCGTCTTGGCGAGACGTGGGGATGGGGTGGAGCAGCAGTGGAAAATCTTCACTCTGCGTCCGTGGATGGTTCCGTATCCTAAGCGAATATTCGAGCTTATGGATCCGGGGCCTAGATCGTGGATCTGGCCGTAGGGTTGCCTTGCGGGTGTGTTCCCTTGCCTTTGTAGTTCCTTTGCGTCGTACTTGCCGCCTCCTGTGACGGGATCTTGAGAGTTGAGAACCTCTAGGGTGTAACCGACCAAGTAGTAAATTCGGTTAGCCTGTCGGATTTGCACAAGTAAAGGAAAAGCTCACTAGGTTGTAGGATCTGGCCAATGTATTATT
>NW_003303474.1:0-2180 GCF_000142945.1 Phytophthora infestans T30-4 | reverse complement strand
CAGCCACTATCCCGCGCAACGCCGATTCCTTGCAAGATGTCTGCAGAACAACATGGTAGGCTGTACGTTGTACAGCGCGGTCGACTTGGTCGATGGCTACTACCAATTGCTCATGAGAGCGAGCGACATTCCGCTGACAGCGGTGAGTACTCCGAGCGGTATGCTCTGGGAGTGGCTGGTGATGCCTCAGGGGCTGTCGAACGCACCAGCAACGTTCAATCGTCTTGTGACGCAGTTGTTTAGGCCCCACCGGGCGTACGCTCAGACGTACTTTGACGATATATTCGTCCATAGTCGTGCCGAGCACGGAAAGTCAGACGTGGATAACCACATTGACCACTTGCGAGCGGTGCTCGAGAGCATGCGCACTAATAAGTTGTATGCCAACTTGGACAAGTGCGTTTTTGGCGCGGAGGAGATACCTTTCCTCGGGTGCTTCATTGGGAAGCGTGGCTTACGGGCAGATCCTGCCAAAGTCAAGGCCATCGTGGACTGGCCGGTTCCCAAGAACCAAAAATACTTACGCAAGTGGCTAGGCTAAGCCAATTACTTGCACAAGTACAGCGCGAATTACGCGGAGATGGCTCGGCCATTATCATATCTCCTTAAGAAGGATGCACCATGGTGCTGGAACGTCGAGCACGACGGAGCCTTTGAGGCTGTGAAGGAGGGCCTTCTCCAGGCTCCGATCCTTGCGCTACCGGACCCGGATAGTCCGTTTAGCGTCGTCTGTGACGCCTCCGATTTTGCAATCGGTTGTGCTTTACTACAAGCAGACGCCGAAGGGCGTGAACGCGTGATCGCATTTGAGTCTCGCCATCTCAAAGCTGCAGAGAAGAACTATCCAGTTCATGACAAAGAGCTACTTGCAATGAAGTATGCTCTAGTCAAATTCAGGGTACACCTGCTACCTTTTTGTGATCTTTACTGATCATGCGTCGCTACGCACTGCGACACAGTCACCTCATCTCTCTCAGAGAATGGCAAGATGGCTTTCCTTCTTTGCCGAGTATAACTTCGAGGTGAAGTACAAGCCGGGGCTGCTTAATGTAGTGGCCGATGCGCTCTCGCGCAGGCCGGACTACGAATTAGCTCATGTCACGACAGTGACGTCGTCAATGCCTGACTTGATACGCAGAGCGTATGCACAGGACGACATGTGCGTAGCGCTGCTACGGGCTCTAGGAGCGAAGCGTTTAAAGACTCTGACAAGGAATTGTCTGGGCGCTTACGCGCGAGGCTGCATCGATACTCGCTCGACGGTGGCCTGCTGTACTACAGCACCGACGCTGAGGATAACCCTCGTGTAGTCGTTCCTCATGATGAGGATCTAAAGTATCGAATTCTCTATGAGGTTCATGATACGCCCGTGGGCGGACACTTAGGTCGGGAGAAGACATATGGCTCGGTGAGCTCGATGTACTGGTGGCCCAAGTTGTGTAAGTGGGTCGGCACCTATGTACGCACGTGTGAGACGTGTCAACGGACAAAGTACGCGCTGAACACGGCAGCGCCATTAGCTAGTTTGCCTGTCCCTAAGGGATGCTGGCAGTCCATGAGTATGGACTTTGTGTTTGGCCCTCCCAAGGATAAGACGGGAAACACGGGTATAGTGGTCTTTGTAGACCGATTGTGCAAGATGGCTCATTTAGCGGCAGTGCCGGACACCATTGATGGTGAAGGTACAGCTTTGCTGTTTTTAGACCGAGTCTTTCGCCAACATGGCTTGCCTGAGGCAATTGTCTCGGATCGAGACCCGCGCTTCACCGCAAAGTTCTGGACGTCCCTCTTCAGAGTGCTCGGCACTCGTTTGGACATGTCCACAGCGGACCATCCGCAGACCGATGGTCAAACCGAACGCGTGAATCGCGTTGTGGAGGATACCCTCCGAAGCGTATGCGCTGAGGCGCCAAAACGCTGGAGCCAGATGCTCCCACTCGTTGAGTTCGCATTATATAATGCAGTGCACTCCTCGACAGGCTACACTCCGTTCTATGTGAACGGCTTGGCTAACCCTCGCGTCCCACTGACGCCGCCACGCAGGGGCTCAGGGCTTGATGGGGGAGGGATAGCCGAGCGGCTAGCTGATGTCAGCCCCTTTGCGGTCCCCAGCCATGTCCATTACTTGTCTCTCTTGACAAAAGGTAATTCGTCCAAGTCCTCAACTTTTCGCTGAAACC
>NW_003303473.1:52260-55099 GCF_000142945.1 Phytophthora infestans T30-4 | reverse complement strand
TTCTGAAGGGCTTCGATCTCAGCGTTGGCAGCCTTGAGGAACTGCCTCCGCGCTCTCACGAGAAGGATTGCAGAGGGCTAAAGCCGAACAGCCGGATCCCGCTGATCCACGAGTGGATCCAAGCTTTCCATTGGATAAAGTGCCTGGATATCTATCGAGAGTGGCAACACTAGTCAAACCAGAACCGTCGGGCTTAAACTCGCTAGAGGACCGACTAGATCCAACTGTTGGTTTCCCTGATACCAGGGTACCTGATTCCCCGAAGACAGAAGGACTGCCAGGCGAAAAAAGGCCGCGGTGTTCGGATCCAATGATGGATCCTACGAAGACGGAAGATGAGCAAGTTTGTTACCATGAAGGCGGGGATCTACACGCTGCCGGATCTAAGAAAAGGCATGGCGGTGATCCCGGAGGTACCACTGACCACAGAGGAGGTCACGATTGATGATATCCAAGTGGATCCAGGGGCGAATGAACCTGCTGAAGTGGATCGTCTGCGTCAGAAAATCTGGGAGAGCCGACATCTGCTGATTGGTAAAGGTAATGCGTTACCGCCCGCTGCCCGCGGAGTCAAATGTGACATCGATGTCGGCGACGCGAAACCGATCGCTCAGAGGGTGAGGAAGGTGGGGTCTCAGTTCCGAGAAAAACTATCGGATCTGATTAAGGGCCTGCTGCAAGCCAAGATCATCAGTTTCTCAACGTCCCCGTGGGCATCCCCAGTGGTAATCATCATCAAGAAGAACGGGGTGGATATACGTCTGTGCATAGATTACCGGCTGGTTTACGGTCTGACTCGATTGATGGTGTATCCGATGCCTCTAATCAATGAGCTGTTGGAAGATCTGGATAAAGTACTCTTGTACTGCTCTCTTGACATGGCCAGCGGTTTTTGGGTAGTTACTATGACGGATCGAGCTCGCGCGATATCCGCATTCATCACACCGTTTGGACTGCTCGAGTGGAACCGGATGCCGTTTGGATTGAAGAACGCACCCCAGATCTACCAACGTCTAATCGATAACGCTCTCTATGGATTCACCCGAATACCGGAACCCAAAAGGGGTGGATCCGGGGAAGGCCATACGGAAGTGGATCCATTTGAGGCAGGAGAGCCAGGGGATCCTGGAACCCCGTCCGTGCTAGGACGCAGATCTTACATCGACGACATTCTAATCCCGGCGAAATCGTGGGATCAGTTGTGCGAATGAGTGATGTGGTGTTGGAAATCCCACGTGAACTCTAGCTACAGATGTAGTTAGGATGTTCCCACAACAATACGTCTACTAGGATAGTAAACGATCGTTCGGGCGGACCTGAAGACCCCAGTTCTGCCCTTGCACCGGGACAAACTGGACCTTGTAAACTACTTATATAGGCCAACCAGTAAAATAAGAACACGCTACTAGCACGAGCAAAGCTAGCAGGTGTTTTGAATCCTCGTGGTCCCAACAGCGGAAGGGTACCAGGCACGGGTAAGCCTTTTACGAGATCACCGAGTGTTCAACACTCGGCTGGAAGAAATAAAAGGGAGGCAATTCAAGCACTCCCAGTCGTGCAAATAGGCAACAATAAGCCGTCACGTAAAACCTCCCGATAATAATCGGCCTATACACAAAGTCTCTTGGCCTTGCCGGATGAACCCTCGCTACAGAGCTTCGAGTTCACCGACAGGCATAACACACTCAAACAAGCTTGACCTGACGCTTACCTTGAAGCCGGACGTCGCTCTGTGTGCTTGAGTGGAAATTCTGTTCTGTATTTAAGCTTACCCTTTCGGGTCTATTCCTAATAAGAAGTCCTAATCAAGTATACAAATATCAAGTGAACAATGATCCGTTATGGATCTTCTTGCATGCCAAGCGTCGTCTGCACTGTCGCATGAGCATCTTTAACGGTCCGCGCCTCGTCCCAGACGGTGAACGTGTCTTCCAAAGATCGCTGAGTATTCCGCGAACTCATCCCAACCGCCACTGAGGGTTCGTACCGTAGATGGTCCGCTGAATGCGAATCCGGCCAGTCCATTATTAATAATAAGGACAGCCTGGATTCAGTGACATAGGGGCCGTATCCGATACTTGTTGAAAACTCGGAGGTGACGCCGTCAAGTCCCTTGCACCTTGGCGTCTCCGTACATCATTCGACCGAGGGTTCGTCGCTTTGGACCAACTTGGGCGGTGTCACGTCTTTGTCGACGGGTGATAATTCCGCAACCACGGAGAAATCACTACACCACAGCAGCGACCACCCAAAAATCAGTCGTCGACGGGCCAAGTCCCGCTCGGATAACCTGCGATCGCGCTGTAGAATTAGCTGCTGGTGCTGAGTACGAGCAGTAGCGAGCTGATCCCGTAGCTTCGTTAAAGTTGACTCGGCATCCTAAAATTTGTCACCTGGTTCGACATAACGAGTGAATATGGGATTACTAGAAGGAAACAAAAGAGGATCCACGTACTCATGCGACGGAGCTTGGATTCCAGCTTCGTTTGCGTTCGCTTGGCATCTGCCCACTCGGTGGCCGCCTTGTCACGCTGAAGCTCGGTATCTGCCAGCTTGTCCTGGATCTCGTCGCGAGCCTGCGTCACGCGCACGAACTCCTCAAGCGCGTAGTCTCGTCCGGCCGATGCTTTCTCGAGCGACTCTTTGGTATCTTCCAACTCATCGGAGAGAAGAGCAAGAGCCAAATTTGGCGAAGAGGGAGGTGGATTCGGTACGGCGGAACCTCCGCGCGCCGACCCTAATGCGGATCCGCCATGGGCGGATCCCACATAATCATTGGTCACCACCTCTTCTTGAGTCAGGCACAGCCCGTCGCGGAGCCGATCCAAGCTCTCGTCAG
>NW_003303473.1:46042-50685 GCF_000142945.1 Phytophthora infestans T30-4 | reverse complement strand
TATCATGGAGCACAGATGAGGGGGCCCGTTTCTCAGCAGCATGCTTTCCGTCCGACCGAGTGGTGCAATAGCTGTCCTGCGGTCTACACGAGATCTGAAAGCAACTCCTAGCTGCTGGTAGCTAGCTGGCTGACGAAATCACCGGAGTCCGCCCTTCTAAGTGCCACATGAAGGCACGCACCCAACGGGCAGCCTGCCGCCCGCCCTGCCGGGTAAGACATCACAGCCCTTGACGCTCCGCCCGCTGCTGATATCCCCTTCGCTTCTTCCGTCTTTGAACTCCTTCCTGTCCTTGCTGCTGTGGTGTAGCGGGATCAGCAAAATCTGCGAGATTGCCAGATCCAACTTACCAACTGCGCCCAGACACCGACTAACGGAGGGGGTGTCCCGATGATCCGTGTTCTGCTGAACTTTCCTCACCTTGTGTACCCGTCGGTAGGGCGGGATCTGCTCTCTTGGTAACTTCCGAAGAGTTCAAGTGGTGAAGCTTGAGTGTCTTGGCGAGACGTGGGGATGGGGTGGAGCAGCAGTGGAAAATCTTCACTCTGCGTCCGTGGATGGGTCCGTATCCTAAGCGAATATTCGAGCTTATGGATCCGGGGCCTAGATCGTGGATCTGGCCGTAGGGTTGCCTTGCGGGTGTATTCCCTTGCCTTTGTGTTGTCCTTTAAGTCGTACTTGCCGCCTCCTGTGACGGGATCTTGAGAGTTGAGAGCCTCTAGGGTGTAACCGACCAAGTAGTAAATTCGGTTAACCTGTCGGATCTGCACAAGTAAAGGAAAAGCTCACTAGGTTGTAGGATCTGGCCAATGTATTATCCAGTTATCACTACCAACACTAGATTCGCAATTCCCAACCTTCTCGGAGCTCGTACGGCCAATGTAGTTCCGGTTCTTGAGGGCAGGAAGGCACTTGCGTGTCACTGTGCAAATTGGAGTCTGTATTGATATTTAAGCCTATACCTGCCTGGGTTTCTACCTTCTATGTCTTTCATCTGCTAAATCCCTTACCAGGCTCGGCTGCATGTCCCTTCTTCCCTTGACCCATCATCCCAGCTGTGTTATCTTCAGATCCACCGGATATATGACGTAATCATCATGGTCACCCTATTATGGGTACACTCATCCGGATCCAGGTCGCTTGGATCCACCTCGCTGTAATGGTACACTCGCCGTGGATCCGAGCTCTCCAATCATCCAACATCATCTCGCAAACGGCTGTGGAGATCCTCATGTGTCCCCCGAAAATTTCCAGATCTCCTGTAACCCATCATCTCCTATACCTGGGAATCTCGTTCCCTCCAGGGCGGATCTCTCCCTCCTGGGAATCTCAAATCGCGAAGATATGGGATCCCGGGTTACCTCGCGGTGGAACTTGGAATTCTTCATTTACCGCTGGGCTAACTACAATTCACCTTCGAAGGCACCCAACCATCTCTCTCTTCATAGGATCCACACTCGATTCACTCTGTATAGTATATTCCATATCCATCTAGTGAATCCAGGTAAGGTGGATCCGAGTAAGTCTTGGTGGATCTTGCCTTCTCGTACGTCGCTCATATCAGATCCATCGTCATTCCATACGGGTGCTGCTCGCCATGGCTAATCCACCACAGGCAACTTGCACCCGTGCCAAACAACCCAAATCCTCTATAATCACTTGAAATTGTCACTGATTCGGGATAGTGACCCCGCGTCAGGACCATTCTCTTATTTCTGAAAAAGCACTTCACCACACCAATGTCCAGCACTACGGCCGCCTCGGCCTCGTGCTCGCGCCAAAAGCGCTTCTGCTTCCTAGCAGAGGTGGGTTCATGACTCACCAAAGCTCCACTAGGAGCAGGGTGCGACGCACCCAGCGTTTTCGACTTCCAGTCGATCCATGGCTCATGACGTTCCAGCCATGCCATGCCAAGGATGAGGTCATACCTCGCATCCAGGTCTAAGACCAAACAGCGTTCCACGCTATCGAAGCTCTCAAACTTCACTCCAAGGTCGACAGAGACCTTCGACACAGTTACCAGTGTCCCCGTCGCGAGACGGACAGAGATCGTATCTCTCGTTGGCACTTCCAGTGCCTCAGCATACAGCTGACTCCCTTCCAGGGTGGAGCGACGGGCGTAGTTGCCCGAGGCTCCCGAGTCAATCAAGACTCTCCATGGCTTTGCAAAGCCCTTCACGTTCGCTTGAACGACCAGCAAGCCCGGCTTGCACACACTCTTCTCGTAAGAGAGCTCAGCTCTCTTCGGGGCTGAGCCCCGTTGTCCTCTACCTCTTCGAGGCACAACAGAACTCAGTTCTTCCCCAGTAGGCCGCCCCGCGCCTACTGGGAGTTGCCGTTTCCCGGCGATGACCCGGAGGGTTGGCTCGCCGGAGCCTCGCGCTTCTTGCGCAGAGGGTGAGGTCCCATCGACTGCGGTATCACGCTATCGTGCAATCACGGTGTGGTAATGCTGTCTATGGTATTGTGGTCACGTAGTGTATCTGCGTTGTCCGTGTTATCGTGTTCTACAATGGCAACGTGCTCCACTGCAGCGGGGCTGCCGTAGCTTTAGCGTCAGAGGAAGACGTTCGACTCAAAGAGTCACTAATACTAAGTTCCTTATCCAAAGGACACTTACAGCCCAAGACCAGGGCTCAAAGTTAACACCTTAACTTTTATGCTTCAAAACCAGAAGTCTTTTATTTACTATTATTGCGGCCAAGCCGCCTAGGGGTAAATGTATCTCCTTAACTATCTAGCATAGTTAAACCTAATCAAATGCATAACGTGTGGCTTTCAGCCAACGTACTGAGAGACCTTGTTAACTCTCCAACTTATGTACTGAGAGTTTGTTAACTCTCCGGGTACTTCGTACCCCTGTGTGCTCCACACCATGTAACCCCGTTACATCCACAGTGTGCAGTCGTGGTCACCCCAAGCGCCCACCTCCCCGTTTATTTCGTGGCTGGCCCGCCGTTCGTGCAATCTAGTTCTAATGTAGTACTGTCCTCCGTGGCTCGGTAAGCTCAGGTTCAACACTGGTATCGTTCTCCGCGGCACGGTGATTTTACGTCTATAGCTCTGCGGCTGCGTTCTCCCATGGCATAGTGGCCCAGACCATACTATCTAGTTATCTTGTGGTGTCCCGGTTGATCTGCCGTTTGTGCTTCGTATTTTACCGTGCTTCGTGGTCTACCGTGTTGTATCGTAGGTGATTTCCGTGCTCTGTAGCAGCTACGTGTTCTAGCCCGGTTTTAGGTAGAAAGTCTAGCAGAGTCCGTGACTCTCAGTGCTTTCATAGATTTACATGTTAATTGCATCGGCCCGCTTCCGTGCTTTGTAGCTCTGTGTTCATATTTGTTTCCCCTCCATCGTACATACTGTTTCTTTCTGCCCTACAAATCCAGTTCGATAAGCTCGCACCTTCACCTAGGCTCACGCCCTGTCCTAAGCTCCCATACAAACACGAAAGTAATTGTGACCAATGGAAAACGTTTATTTTTAGCCAATCAGTTTTTCTGGTGATTACGCGGATGTTTGTTGCGCTGGCGAGGTTTCCAGCGACGACGGCGGCGATTAATGCGCTCCTGGACAACACGCCGCGGCGGTTGTGGGGGCCCCATAGCGGCGGCAACTAAGGCCAGGCTTTGTTGGCGCGAATCAGTGGCTGGCTTCGGTTCTGGTGTGCGTGGGCGGTGCCAAAACGCCTGGCTGTATGGACCAGAGGCGCACGCGATGCACCTGCGGGCACCCGCTCGAGCCTGGCCCTGTGCGAATGCATCCCATGCTAAGAATTGTTCGCAACAGGCGCACAGCCGGAGCTGCAGCCCGAGACCGTCTGGCTCGAGCGGGGGGTGCACAATGACCGCCTGGCACGTCGAGCACATGGGAGGTAAACGTTCCATTGGAGAAATGTTTTATTAGAAACGTTTTTATTAAATTAGTAACATTATTTTTTAAGTATTAAACTAAGTATTTCGAAGTGTTGAATTACTACTTTGCTAAAATGCGATCCAGTGGTGTCGCCAGGGTCTAAAAAAATCAACAGCGCCTACGACGATATAATAGTACCGGTGTGCACGTCGGCGAAGCCTACCAATGCAAATTAACCCGCACACACGCAGCGCCCTTTGCGTGAGGTGGCGCTCCAGCGTTAAAAATAAGGGCAAAATGAAATTTGAACGGTGCATTTAAGTACGATGTGTTGACCACATACAGTGTGTACACCACATATTGCAATTTTAGCGAATCGAGGCCGCCTTCGCTGCGCTCGGCAGCCAGTAGAATGCCCGCATTTGCGTTACATTAATTAACCCTAGCCCGTGACAGACAGACGGACAGACAACACACTCCACTAGATGGGGTAAGACTAGCCGTTCGCCGCCGCTACGCGGCGGAGTGGCATGGTTTGTTGGAGATGAGGTGCCCGCAACCTTAGTGCTTCTTGGTGTCGCGTGTTTTGAGAGCGTGGTCCACCCCGTAGATCTTGGCATCGTGTATTTAACCACTTGCCTTCCGTAGTCTCATTCGGCCCCGTATAATATCGTGGTTTGGAACGACTCCGTTACCCCGTACTACAGGTTGGGTGTTGTTTTCTTCAATGGCCCATGCTCTTTCGTGCTCTTCCCGGCTTCGAGGTTCCTGCTCACCCATGGCCCACG
>NW_003303473.1:38237-45672 GCF_000142945.1 Phytophthora infestans T30-4 | reverse complement strand
CTTGATCTGTCGAAAACCACATCAACTGCTTCTTTCGGTACTCCACTTTAAATGATGCAATGATGCCAGCATCCATAGGTTGTAGGAACGCAGTAGTGTTGGGGGGGGAGAAACTCCACACGGATGTTGGTACATATAAGTTCCCCTAGCTTGTATAAAGAAGCGTTGTCAAGCAGCAAGAGAATATGGCGTCACATGCACGCATATCCTTATCCAGATTAATCAGCCATTCCTTAAAAATAACGCCCGTCATCCATGCTTTTTTATTAGAGCGATAACTAAATTCCAGTTCATCAGCCGTACGTTTCTTATAGCAGCGTGGATTCTTTGCATTCCCCAGAAATAGCACCGGTTACGCGTCAGTCCCATCCGCATTCACCATGAGAGCGAGTGTGATCCGAGTCTTATTTTTCTTGGCACCACGGGCTCCCCTCGTGCAAATGGAGCGGGACGGAGCCATAGCGTAGCAAAGTCCCGTTTCATCCAAGTTGCAGATATCTTTAGGCTCATAAAGATTGGTTACATCTTGTAGTCGCTGTCGGCCAAGGTCAGCTTCAACATGATCAGCAGAACCAGCTTCACCAGGAAGCTTCCGGCATCGCAAGATATGGCTCCGCTCGAGCGTGGTTAGCCATCCGTCCGAAAAATTCATATCCCATGCGTCAGGTAGGTTCTTCTGAATCTCGTGAGTTTTAAGCCTAATTAAGTCTCGTGAGAGACATATACCACTACCTTCTAGTTCTAGAATTCACTCTATCAAGAGCTTCTCCAGAACAGGCGAGGCCACACGTAGAGGTTTCCGCCTCACGCCATCACCGTAGCTGCAGTTCATTGTCTTGGAGGCGCCGTTAAGGATATCAGAAACAGTAGTTTGCGCCGGCGCTAGCTTCAGCTTGAACGTCGCTTTTGCCCATGCCGCCAGCACTTCTTACGTCATGCCGGGGCAGTCGCTCGCCTTCTGGATGAGACCGCGCTTCTGTTTTATCTTGAATCAGGCTCCCATGGGTATGGGCCGATGTAAATTATTCACTGTTGGATATTAACACGGTGCTGCTCTTTAGAATGACTGGAGCTAAGCGATTCCCGCCAGAAACTCTCTCCTTAAAATAATTGCATCGTTTTCTTCAGGGTATTAATTTATACTAGTACCGGAACAGAGAGCGATGTTTGTAATTTATTGATATTTTTACAGCAGAACAGTTGTAGTTATTATTACTCAGATAATGTATTTCATTTGAGAATAAGTAGCACTCAAATAGTAAAAGCAACATGCAATGTTAGAATAGTAAATATACTACTTCGTAGTATAAAAACGATGCGGCCTTCGGATAATGGATAGTCTTATGCAAATCTCCATATGTGCTCTGTGAACCACATGAATTTACTGATGTAAGCTACATAATCCAGTTCTAAACAGTTGGAGCCGCCTTCGCTCCGCTCAACAGCCAATGATAAAGCTAAAAAGTATGAGCGTTTCGTGTGACGGACGGACAGACACCGTGCTAGCCTTGATAGTTTAGGACTAGCCGTTCGCCGCCGCTACGCGGCGAAGTGGCATGGTTTTGTTGGAGATGAGGTGGCCGCAACCTTTAGTGCTTCTTGGTGTCGCGTGTTTTGAGAGCGTGGTTCACCCCGTAGATCTTGGCATCGTGTATTTAACCACTTTGCCTTTCCGTAGTCTCATTCGGCCCCGTATAATATCGTGGTTTGGAACGTTTCCGTTACCCCGTACTACAGGTTGGGGTGTTGTTTTCTTCAATGGTCCATGCTCTTTCGTGCTCTTCCCGGCTTCGAGGTTCCTGCTCACCCATGGCCCACGCTGCTCAGCGGTTCTGTCCTCTCTCTTGTGGGTTCATGCTCTTTAGTACGGTCTTTTCGTTAAAGCTAACTGTTTTCCGTTCTCAAACGTTTACGTGGGTTGCACTGGCTTCGTGGTAGATACTATTTCGTTACCATTGGGCTTCCATCGCCGGTGCTCTAACCAAAGGGTGCTATTCCGTGCTTTGGTGCCTCCATGCAGTCGTGGTTCCGTCGCCCGTGCAACGTGATCTCCTGATGAAGTGTCATCGACCGCGGAATCACGCTATCGTGCAATCACGGTGTGGTAATGCTGTCTATGGTATTGTGCTCGCGTAGTGCATCTGCGTTGCCCGTGTAATCGTGTTCTACAATGGCATCGTGCTCCACGGTGTGCAATCATGGCCACCCCACACGTGCCCCCTCCCTCTCCCCCCCCTCGTGTTTTTTGTGGCTGGTCCGACGTCCGTTGAATCGTGTTCCCATGTACTACGGTTCTCCGTGGCTCGGTAAGCTCAGGTTCTACACTTGTATCGATCTCCGCGGCTCGAAGATTTTCTGACTATAGCTCCGCGGCTGCGTTCTCCCATGGCATAGTGGCCCAGACCATTATATCTAGTTATCTTGTGGTGTCCCGGTTGATCTGCCGTTTGTGCTTCGTATTTGACCGTGCTTCGTGGTCTACCGTGTTGTATCGTAGGTGATTTCCGTGCTCTGTAGCAGCTACGTGTTCTAGCCCGGTTTTAGGTAGAAAGTCTAACAGAGTCCGTGACTCTCAGTGCTTTCATAGATTTACATGTTAATTGCATCGGCCCGCTTCCGTGCTTTGTAGCTCTGTGTTCATATTTGTTTCCCCTCCATCGTACATACTGTTTCTTTCTGCCCTACAAATCCAGTTCGATAAGCTCGCACCTTCACCTAGGCTCACGCCCTGTCCTAAGCTCCCATACAACGCACCTAAACACGAAAGTAATTGTGACCAATGGAAAACGTTTATTTTTAGCCAATCAGTTTTTCTGGTGATTACGCGGATGTTTGTTGCGCTGGCGAGGTTTCCAGCGACGACGGCGGCGATTAATGCGCTCCTGGACAACACGCCGCGGCGGTTGTGGGGGCCCCATAGCGGCGGCAACTAAGGCCAGGCTTTGTTGGCGCGAATCAGTGGCTGGCTTCGGTTCTGGTGTGCGTGGGCGGTGCCAAAACGCCTGGCTGTATGGACCAGAGGCGCACGCGATGCACCTGCGGGCACCCGCTCGAGCCTGGCCCTGTGCGAATGCATCCCATGCTAAGAATTGTTCGCAACAGGCGCACAGCCGAAGCTGCAGCCCGAGACCGTCTGGCTCGAGCGGGGGGTGCACAATGACCGCCTGGCACGTCGAGCACATGGGAGGTAAACGTTCCATTGGAGAAATGTTTTATTAGAAACGTTTTTATTAAATTAGTAGTATTATTTTTTAAGTATTAAACTAAGTATTTCGAAGTGTTGAATTACTACTTTGCTAAAATGCGATCCAGTGGTGTCGCCAGGGTCTAAAAAAATCAACAGCGCCTACGACGATATAATAGTACCGTAGTACCGGTGTGCACGTCGGCGAAGCCTACCAATGCAAATTAACCCGCACACACGCAGCGCCCTTTGCGTGAGGTGGCGCTCCAGCGTTAAAAATAAGGGCAAAATGAAATTTGAACGGTGCATTTAAGTACGATGTGTTGACCACATACAGTGTGTACACCACATATTGCAATTTTAGCGAATCGAGGCCGCCTTCGCTGCGCTCGGCAGCCAGTAGAATGCCCGCATTTGCGTTACATTAATTAACCCTAGCCCGTGACAGACAGACGGACAGACAACACACTCCACTAGATGGGGTAAGACTAGCCGTTCGCCGCCGCTACGCGGCGGAGTGGCATGGTTTGTTGGAGATGAGGTGGCCGCAACCTTAGTGCTTCTTGGTGTCGCGTGTTTTGAGAGCGTGGTTCACCCCGTAGATCTTGGCATCGTGTATTTAACCACTTGCCTTCCGTAGTCTCATTCGGCCCCGTATAATATCGTGGTTTGGAACGTTTCCGTTACCCCGTACTACAGGTTGGGTGTTGTTTTCTTCAATGGTCCATGCTCTTTCGTGCTCTTCCCGGCTTCGAGGTTCCTGCCCACCCATGGCCCACGCTGCTCAGCGGTTCTGTCCTCTCTCTTGTGGGTTCATGCGCGTTAGTACGGCCTTTTCGTAAATGCTAACTTTTCTCTGTTCTCAAACGTTTATGTGGGTTGCACTGGCTTCGTGGTAGATACTATTTCGTGACCGTTAGCCTTCCATCGCCGGTGCGCTAGCCGAAGTGTGCTATTCCGTGGTTTGGTGACTTCATGCAGTCGTGTTGTTCCGTCGCCCGTGTATCGTGATCTCCAGGTGAGGTTCCATCGACTGCGGTATCACGCTATCGTGCAATCACGGTGTGGTAATGCTGTCTAAGGAAGTGTGCTCGCGCAGTGCATTTGCGTTTTCCGTATATTATCGTGCTCTACAGAGGCTTCGTGCTCCGTGGTGTGCAATCGTTGTCACCCCAAGCACCCCCGTGTAATTTGTGGCTGGGCCACCGTCCGTGCAATCTAGTTCTAATGTAGTACTGTCCTCCGTGGCTCGGTAAGCTCAGGTTCAACACTGGTATCGTTCTCCGCGGCACGGTGATTTTACGTCTATAGCTCTGCGGCTGCGTTCTCTGATGGCTTAGTGGCACAGCCCATGCTATCGTGCTAGCTTGTGGTGTCGCGGCTGGTCTGTCGTCCGTGTGATTGTTAGGTACCGTAGTATCGTGCTCCCTGGCTTGGTGAGATCCGGTTCTACCCTGATAACGTGCTCTAATGCTCGATGACTTCCCGTTTTCGGATTCCCGCCGCTTCATGCCTGGTCCGGCGACCGTACTCCGTGCTCTTCCGTGGTGCTATGGGAGAGTTGCTGTCCATGCACTCTTACCGCTACGTGCGTACTCTTCCGTAGCCACCCTTTTTAGCATGCTGGGGTGTCTGTATATCTATTTCCCTTCCGTGGTCTGTACGCTCCCGTCATATTCTTGTCCCTCTGTCCTTTTCATAGCTGTGTGCTCTTCCGTCTTCCACGCTACGCATACAACTTTGTGGTTTTCATCGGCTAAGTCTTCTATCATCGTCCATGACCTTCCGTGTCTCGTGTTGCTCGTCTATCCCATCGTCTACATAGTGTGGGTCGGGGTTACTTCGTTTTCGTGTTCTTGCCCCGCGCTAACTTAATCACAAACGCCGTTCCCATTTTGTTTGATGTACGCAGCATATATTGTTGGAAAGCTTACACAATCTCTTAAGGTCGCACACTACGCGTACAAATACAAAGGAAGACAATACTTTCTTACGGAGGTAGTGTGGGGTACAGGGGTGTAAGCCACAATAGTCATATTTTAAAGTTTTCACATTATTAATAATAGTAATACAACTGGTATTTATTATTAAACGCTGATATAATTATTATGTGTACTACTACTACAAATGACTGCAAGCAGAAATATGAAACCTTGATAATAGTACTAAGAAAAATAATATTGAAAGATTTTATTATTAGAAGGTACTACGAAGCCTAAAACATCATTCTATCCAATAAGTACTAAAGTTTATATTGAGCGCGGAATATAAGTCACCGAAGCCTACAAAATATTTCAACAGCTCCTACTACGATATAGTACGTGTGTGCTCATCGGCGCCTTTTAATTCAGCTAACTAACGCGTACACAAGCAGCGCCCTTCGCGTGGCCTTGCGAACCGCAGCTGAAAATGAGAGCAAAATGACCATTGGGGGCCGCCTTCGCTGCGCTCGGCAGCTTTTTAGCGAATCGAGGCCGCCTTCGCTGCGCTCGGCAGCCAGTAGAATGCCCGCATTAGCGTGATTTTTATTAGCCCTACCCTCGGACGGACTTACGGACAGACAACACACTCCACTAGAGAGGTAAGACTAGCCGTTCGCCGCCGCTACGCGGCGGAGTGGCATGGTTTGTTGGAGATGAGGTGGCCGCAACCTTAGTGCTTCTTGGTGTCGCGTGTTTTGAGAGCGTGGTTCACCCCGTAGATCTTGGCATCGTGTATTTAACCACTTGCCTTCCGTAGTCGCATTCGGCCCCGTATAATATCGTGGTTTGGAACGTTTCCGTTACCCCGTACTACAGGTTGGGTGTTGTTTTCTTCAATGGTCCATGCTCTTTCGTGCTCTTCCCGGCTTCGAGGTTCCTGCTCACCCATGGCCCACGCTGCTCAGCGGTTCTGTCCTCTCTCTTGTGGGTTCATGCTCTTTAGTACGGTCTTTTCGTTAAAGCTAACTGTTTTCCGTTCTCAAACGTTTACGTGGGTTGCACTGGCTTCGTGGTAGATACTATTTCGTTACCATTGGCCTTCCATCGCCGGTGCTCTAAGCAAAGGGTGCTATTCCGTGCTTTGGTGCCTCCATGCAGTCGTGGCTCCGTCGCCCGTGCATCGTGATCTCCTTATGAAGTGTCATCGACCGCGGAATCACGCTATCGTGCAATCACGGTGTGGTAATGCTGTCTATGGTATTGTGCTCGCGTAGTGCATCTGCGTTGCCCGTGTTATCGTGTTCTACAATGGCATCGTGCTCCACGGTGTGCAATCATGGCCACCCCACACGTGCCCCCTCCCTCTCCCCCCCCCTCGTGTTTTTTGTGGGCTGGTCCGACGTCCGTTAATCGTGTTCCCATGTACTACGGTTCTCCGTGGCTCGGTAAGCTCAGGTTCTACACTTGTATCGATCTCCGCGGCTCGAAGATTTTCTGACTATAGCTCCGCGGCTGCGTTCTCCCATGGCATAGTGGCCCAGACCATACTATCTAGTTATCTTGTGGTGTCCCGGTTGATCTGCCGTTTGTGCTTCGTATTTTACCGTGCTTTGTGGTCTACCGTGTTGTATCGTAGGTGATTTCCGTGCTCTGTAGCAGCTACATGTTCTAGCCCGGTTTTAGGTAGAAAGTCTAACAGAGTCCGTGACTCTCAGTGCTTTCATAGATTTACATGTTAATTGCATCGGCCCGCTTCCGTGCTTTGTAGCTCTGTGTTCATATTTGTTTCCCCTCCATCGTACATACTGTTTCTTTCTGCCCTACAAATCCAGTTCGATAAGCTCGCACCTTCACCTAGGCTCACGCCCTGTCCTAAGCTCCCATACAACGCACCTAAACACGAAAGTAATTGTGACCAATGGAAAACGTTTATTTTTAGCCAATCAGTTTTTCTGGTGATTACGCGGATGTTTGTTGCGCTGGCGAGGTTTCCAGCGACGACGGCGGCGATTAATGCGCTCCTGGACAACACGCCGCGGCGGTTGTGGGGGCCCCATAGCGGCGGCAACTAAGGCCAGGCTTTGTTGGCGCGAATCAGTGGCTGGCTTCGGTTCTGGTGTGCGTGGGCGGTGCCAAAACGCTTGGCTGTATGGACCAGAGGCGCACGCGATGCACCTGCGGGCACCCGCTCGAGCCTGGCCCTGTGCGAATGCATCCCATGCTAAGAATAGTTCGCAACAGGCGCACAGCCGGAGCTGCAGCCCGAGACCGTCTGGCTCGAGCGGGGGGTGCACAATGACCGCCTGGCACGTCGAGCACATGGGAGGTA
>NW_003303473.1:34480-37095 GCF_000142945.1 Phytophthora infestans T30-4 | reverse complement strand
GAGTGCATCGTGTGTCTTCACGTGGACGACATGCTGATTGCGTCACGAGACACGGCCATCATCGCGTCGGTAAAGGCTAGCGGTTCTAGATCAAGGATTTAGGACCCGCCCGTTTCATTCTCGGTATCGAGATTGACTACGACATCGATGGCAAGAAGCTTGGCATCTCACAGCGCGCATACGCCGAGTCGATCATCAAGAAGTTCGGTCAAGAAAACGCGAAGTCAAGCCTGATGCTTCTAGACCCAAGTCTACACTTGACTAAGGAGGACGGACCGGAGACCGATGAAGACAAGACTAAAATGAAGTTGAAGCCGTACCGATCGCTCATTGGTAGCATCATGTACCTGGCGGTCGGCACACGATCTGACATCTCGGTTGTTTTTGTCAAGTTGAGTCGCTTCCCGGAGAACCCTGGTGAGAAGCACTGGGATGCTGTAATCAAGGTGATGCGCTATCTGTTGAAGACCAAGGATGTGGGCATCGTTTACGACGGTTCGCAAGAAACGAAGCTCGTCGCCTACTCGGATGCAGACTGGGCAGGCAACCGCGACGACAGATGTTCGGTTAGCGGGACAATGCTCATGATGTGCGGGGCATCTGTGATTTGGCGCTCTACGTTTCAGAAGACCGTCGCCATAAGCTCGACTGAGGCCAGTACATGGCTCTGCGTGACTGCATCAAGGAAGTGGTTCGGATGCGCCTACTGCTCAAGGACATCGGTGCTGAACAAGTGGGGGCTAAGGTGATCTACGAGGTCAACCAAGGTGCCATGGCGTTGGCGAGGAGCATCGGTTATGAAGATCGTACCAAGCACATCGGCATTCGCTACCACTTCATTCGTGAAAAAGTTACGAGTAGTGAAGCTGAGCTGGAGTATATCGAAACCAAAAACCAGCTCGCGGACTTCCTTACCAAAGGTCTGTCCTCGAGCACGCTACGCTACTTGATGATGAAGAGCAAATTGGGTTGTCAAGATCGAGACGTCGAATTGAGTGTTTCTGTACGGGAAGCTCGAAGAATAGATCTACATGGAGTTGTCAGAAGGTCATCGGGAGCTACTGGCACTGACATAGACTCAAGGTGAAGATGATGTCGTCTGCAGGCTACTCCAAAGTCTGTACGGACTCAAGCAGACGCTTCGTGTCTGGAACGAGACCATCGGCAACCATCTCAAAACCATGGGGTTTCAGGCTGCTGCCGCTGACTCTTGCATCTACACGAGAGGTGCAGGTGACGAGTGCATCGTGTGTCTTCACGTGGACGACATGCTGATTGCGTCACGAGACACGGCCATCATCGCGTCGGTAAAGGCTAGCGGTTCTAGATCAAGGATTTAGGACCCGCCCGTTTCATTCTCGGTATCGAGATTGACTACGACATCGATGGCAAGAAGCTTGGCATCTCACAGCGCGCATACGCCGAGTCGATCATCAAGAAGTTCGGTCAAGAAAACGCGAAGTCAAGCCTGATGCTTCTAGACCCAAGTCTACACTTGACTAAGGAGGACGGACCGGAGACCGATGAAGACAAGACTAAAATGAAGTTAAAGCCGTACCGATCGCTCATTGGTAGCATCATGTACCTGGCGGTCGGCGCACGATCTGACATCTCGGTTGTTTTTGTCAAGTTGAGTCGCTTCCCGGAGAACCCTGGTGAGAAGCACTGGGATGCTGGAATCAAGGTGATGCGCTATCTGTTGAAGACCAAGGATGTGGGCATCGTGTACGACGGTTCGCAAGAAACAAAGCTCGTCGCCTACTCGGATGCAGACTGGACAGGCAACCGCGACGACAGATGTTCGGTTAGCGGGACAATGCTCATGATGTGCGGGGCATCTGTGATTTGGCGCTCTACGTTTCAGAAGACCGTCGCCATAAGCTCGACTGAGGCCAGTACATGGCTCTGCGTGACTGCATCAAGGAAGTGGTTCGGATGCGCCTACTGCTCAAGGACATCGGTGCTGAACAAGTGGGGGCTAAGGTGATCTACGAGGTCAACCAAGGTGCCATGGCGTTGGCGAGGAGCATCGGTTATGAAGATCGTACCAAGCACATCGGCCTTCGCTACCACTTCATTCGTGAAAAAGTTACGAGTAGTGAAGCTGAGCTGGAGTATATCGAAACCAAAAACCAGCTCGCGGACTTCCTTACCAAAGATCTGTCCTCGAGCACGCTACGCTACTTGATGATGAAGAGCAAATTGGGTTGTCAAGATCGAGACGTCGAATTGAGTGTTTCTGTACGGGAAGCTCGAAGAATAGATCTACATGGAGTTGTCAGAAGGTCATCGGGAGCTACTGGCACTGACATAGACTCAAGGTGAAGATGATGTTGTCTGCAAGCTACTCCAAAGTCTGTACGGACTCCAGCAGACGCTTCGTGTCTGGAACGAGACCATCGGGCACCCATCTCCAAAACCATGGGGTTTTCAAGGCTGCTGCCGCTGACCTCTTGCATCTACCACGAGAGGGGGCAGGGTGACGAAGTGGCTTCGTGTGTCCTCCCCCTGGAACGAACCTTGCTTGATTGCTGTCCCGAAGACCAGGCCCAACCATCCCGGCCGGAAAAAGGGATAATCGGTTCTAAACACTAAAGGAATTCTAAGGACCCCGC
>NW_003303473.1:33257-34380 GCF_000142945.1 Phytophthora infestans T30-4 | reverse complement strand
GTGCAGTAATGACACTTTTTTGCCTACTTTGTCCGAAATGAAGGCGACTTGTGATGCTTAGCGTTTTGCGAGTCAATTTTCAATGCAAATGCCGTGGCTTGCCATGAATAGCATAATGATGAAGAATTTTCTTCATAATTTATGGTAGAGGGGATTTTCTACAAATAAATTATTTATTGCGTTCGTGATGTCGACGAAATAAATATATTTATGATTTCATAAGAAATTATTGAAAAGACCATGCCATAATCGGGAGCCCAGGCAGACGTCGTCTCTAACACACTGTTTGTATGCCTATACTGTGGGCATACTGATAGCAAGTCTGATCGTGTTTGACAACACCGGTATTATTGCCAGGATAATCCAGACTATGAATCGCACACCGGTTAGTGAGAAGAGAAAAACAGAATCGTCGTGGCACATTTCCCTGTGGTGAATGCGATTTGGTATTCTCCGTGCAAAGTTCGCTCTAAAAAGCAAAACACTTTATTTTTTAGATATACTTTTTCAATTCTACGTTGTAATTGAAGTTTACTAGCCGAGTGCCGCTGCTACGCGGCGGGTAAGAATGATTGTCGTTCCTTGTGTTTTGCCTCCGTTCTGCTCGCCACGGGCTCGCTTCACTACTCGAATGGAAGGTTGGCAGATCGTGGCTGTGGCGGGCCCATAGACCCGCAGGGCTGCAGAAGGTGCCGATTTGGTCCGCCTCGCTGCGCTCGGCAGCTTTTAGGCCAATCGGGGCTATCTTCGCTGCGCTCGGCAGCCAGTAGAAATATTTAACTTATTTTATCCAATGATTTGTCCGGAAAAGCGTGACAGGCACGACAATTTAGTGTGACGGACAGACAGGTTGCTGCAATAGATGTTTGAGACTAGCTGTTCGCCGCCGCTACGCGGCGGAGTGGCATGGTTTGTTGGAGATGAGGTGGCCGCAACCTTAGTACTTCTTGGTGTCGCGTGTTTTGAGAGCGTGGTTCACCCCCGTAGATCTTGGCATCGTGTATTTAACCACTTGCCTTTCCGTAGTCTCATTCGGCCCCGTATAATATCGTGGTTTGGAACGTTTCCGTTACCCCGTACTACAGGTGGGGTGTTGTTTTCTTCAATGGTCCATGCTCTTTCG
>NW_003303473.1:27785-32795 GCF_000142945.1 Phytophthora infestans T30-4 | reverse complement strand
ATGGTTTAGTGGCTATTCCACCGTCCATGCTGTCGTGTTATCTCTGGTGTCGGGGCTGGCCTGTCGTCTGTCGTATCGTTAGCTACCGTAGTGTCGCGCTTCGTGGATCGGTGAGCTCATGTTCTACCTAGGCATCGTGCTCCAAAGATTGATGATTTCTGATTTCCCGTATCTGGACTCCTGCGGGCTCAGGTTTGGTCGGTTTACTGTGCTCCATGTTTACCCGTGGTGTTGTTGGAGAATTGTTTCTGTGCACTCTCACCGGTACGTGCTCTACCGTGGCTTCGAACGTCCGTGCTCTTGCGTAGCCCGTGCTTTTCAGCATGCTGGGGTGTATTTGTATTAGTTCCCTTCCGTGACCCGTACGCTCCGTCATATTCTCGTACTTCTGTACTTTTCATGGCTGCGTGCTCTTCCATCTTTCACGCATAAAACATCGTTGTTTGCATCAGCTAAGCCTTCTATCTTTCGTGCTTCGTGTTGCTCTTCTATCCCATCGTCTACATAGTGTGGGTCAATGTTCCTTCGTGCTTCGTCCTCTTGCTTAGTCACGTGCCTCCGCGCTAACTTAATCACAGACACTGTTCCCAATTTTTTTGTACACTACATATATTGTTGGAAAGCTCGCACAATATATTAACGTCGCACACTACGCGCGCAAATACAAAGGAAGATGATACTTTTTCCCGAGGGGAGTGTGGGGTGCAGGGGTGTAAGCCACAATAATCTTATTATAAAGTATTCACATTATTATTAATAGTAATAAAATTGTGATTTATGATCGAGCGCTGATATAATAATTATGTGTACTACTACTACTAATACTTGCAAGCAAAAATATAAAATATTTTAAGAATAGTACTACTCACAACAATTTTGTAAGTTTAGGTATTAGAAAAGTACTACGAAGCCAAAAGCATCATTCTAAAATAAAAAAGTACTAAAGTGTCGATTGAGGCCGAAATATGAGTCACCAAAGTGTACAAATTTTATCAACAGCTCCTACGACGATATAGTACGTGTGTGCCCATCGGCGCCTTTTAATTATGCTAATTAACGCGTACACAGGCAGCGCCCTTTGTGTGAGGTGGCGCGCAGCTGAAAATGGGGTCAAAATGACATTTAAACGGTGCATTTAAGTACGATGTGTTGACCACATACAGTGTGTACACCTCATAATGCGATTTTAGCCAATCGACGCCGCCTTCGCTGCGCTCGGCAGCCAATAGAACGCGCGTATTAGCGTGAGTTTTATTAACCCTATTCATGGCTAAAAGTGCAATTTTTGCATAGTCAAGCCGAGTCACAAAGATAGGTGCAGTCGAAAGGATGGGAAGATATAGTACCGATCAGGTGGAGTGTAGCCTTGTGCGAGGAAAGGTTCATGCTAGCAAACAGGCCCGTAACGGACGGACTGACGGACAGACACCAGAATCCACTAGATGGGGTAGAACTAGCCGTTCGCCGCCGCTACGCGGCGGAGTGGCATGGTTTGTTGGAGATAAGGTGGCCGCAATTTTAAGTACTTCGTGTGTTGTGTGCTTTCAGTCTGATCTTGTACCCCGAGGGTTCGGTTATCTCCGTGCGATGTTGTGTCGTGTACTTAAAACACCTGTCATTTCGTATTTTCATGTGGCGGTGTACGATATCGTTAATTCGTACGCGTCCGTTGCTCCGTACTATTGGTTGGCATCTATGTTCTTCCGTGGATCGTGCCCTTTTCCGTTAATGCGCTCTCTCTTTTGGGCTCATGCTTTTCAGTAGTACTACACCCTTTCGTGGCTGCTAGTTATTCCGTGTTCCCAAGGTCTTGAGTGGGTTTTACAGGTTTTGTGGTCCATATTCATTCATGGTCCATGGCGTCTCATCGACGGTACACTCGCCGACGGGTGCTATTCCGTAGTTATATGGTTCCGTCCCCCGTGCATCGTGCTCTCCTGGTGAGGTTCCATCGACTACGTTATCACGCTATCGTGCAACTCCGGTGTGGTAATGCTATCTAAGGTATTGTGCTCGCGCAGTGCATCTGCGTTTTCCATATATTATCGTGCTGTACAATGGCTTCGAGCTCCGTGGTGTGCAATCGTGGTCACCCCAAGCACCCCCCGTGTAATTTGTGGCTGGGCCACCGTCCGTGCGATCGTGTTCTAATGTAGTACTGTCCTCCGTAGCTCGGCAAAGTCAGGTTCAACACTGGTATCGTATTCCGTGGATTGATGATTGCTCGTCCATAGTCCTCGTGACTGCTTGTTCCACCATGGTTAAGTGGCTGGATAACCGTCCATTCTATCTTGTTCTCCGTGGTTTTGTATCTGGTGTGGTGTCTGTGCGATCGTTAGCTACCGTAATATCGCGCTCCGTGGCCGGATGAGCTCCAGCTGTACCATAGTCTCTTGTTCTAATGCTCGGTGATCTTTTGTTCATGATCTCTCTCGGCTTCATGCTTGGATCATTGACCGTGCTCCGTTGCTCTACCGTGATGGTATGTAATAATTCCTTTTCGCTCACTCTACATACGCTTCCGTGGCTTCAAACGTTTGTGCTCTTTCGAGACCCGTGCGGCTCAGCATCTGGGATATCATTATTTCAGCCGTCATCTACCTCCTTCATTTCATGTCCTTCCGTGTTTTACATGGCTGCGCATTTGCTTCCGTGGCTCGTGCTTCGCAAAAAAAGTTGTAACCTGTATTGGCTCAATCTCCTTATATCACGTGCGGCCTTCCGTGTTTCGTGCTGCTCCTTCTATCCCGTCGTGTACATAGTCTACTTCGGCGTTTCGTGTTCTTGCTTAATCACGTGCCTCCGCGCCAGCTGAATCACAAACGTTGTTCCGATTTTGTTTGATGTACACAACATATATTGTTGGAAAGATCACACGATATCTTAAGGTCGCACAGTACGTGTGCAAATACAGAGGAAGATGATACTTTTTTCCGGGGGCAGTGTGGGGTGCAGGGGTGTGTCGGGTGGGAAGCCATAATAGTCATTTTTTTAGTTTTCACATGATTAATAATAGTAGTAAAATTGTAATTTATTATCTAGCGCTAATTAAAATATTATGTGTACTACTACTACAAATAACTGCAAGCAAAAATATGAAATGTATTTTAAAAGTACTACGCAAAAACGGTATTGTAAGTTTAATTTTTAGAAAGGTACTACGAAGCCTAAAACATCATTCTATTTCCAATAAGTACTAATGTTTCCATTGAGGCCGAAATATGTGTCACCAAAGCCTACAATTTTTTGCAACAGCCCGTACGACGATATAGTACGTGTGTGCTTATCAGCGCCTTTTAATTGTGCTAATTAACGCGTACACAGGCAGCGCCCTTTGCGTGAGGTGGCGAACCGCAGCTGAAAATGAGAGCAAAATGAAATTTAAACGGTGCAGTTAAGTACGATGTGTAGTCCACATACAGTAAGTACAGCACATAATATCTGTTTTATCCAATGGGGGCCACCTTCGCTGCGCTCGGCAGCTTTTTAGCGAATCGACGCCGCCTTCGCTGCGCTCGGCAGCCAGTAGAACGCCCGCATTTGCGTTACATTTTAGAAACCTACCGTCGGACGGACGGACTGACGGACAGACACCAGACTCCACTAGAGGGGTAGACTAGCCGTTCACCGCCGCTACGCGGCGGAGTGGCATGGTTTGTTGGAGATGAGGTGGCCGCAACCTTAGTGCTTCTTGGTGTCGCGTGTTTTGAGAGCGTGGTTCACCCCGTCGATCTTGGCATCGTGTATTTAACCACTTGCCTTCCGTAGTCTCATTCGGCCCCGTATAATATCGTGGTTTGGAACGTTTCCGTTACCCCGTACTACAGGTTGGGTGTTGTTTTCTTCAATGGTCCATGCTCTTTCGTGCTCTTCCCGGCTTCGAGGTTCCTGCTCACCCATGGCCCACGCTGCTCAGCGGTTCTGTCCTCTCTCTTGTGGGTTCATGCGCGTTAGTACGGCCTTTTCGTAAATGCTAACTTTTCTCTGTTCTCAAACGTTTATGTGGGTTGCACTGGCTTCGTGGTAGATACTATTTCGTGACCGTTGGCCTTCCATCGCCGGTGCTCTAGCCGAAGTGTGCTATTCCGTGGTTTGGTGACTTCATGCAGTCGTGTTGATCCGTCGCCCGTGTATTGTGCTCTCCAGGTGAGGTTCCATCGACTGCGGTATCACGCTATCGTGCAATCACAGTGTGGTAATGCTGTCTATGGTATTGTGGTCACGTAGTGTATCTGCGTTGTCCGTGTTATCGTGTTCTACAATGGCAACGTGCTCCACAGTGTGCAGTCGTGGTCACCCCAAGCGGCCACCTCCCCGTTTATTTCGTGGCTGGCCCGCCGTTCGTGCAATCTAGTTCTAATGTAGTACTGTCCTCCGTGGCTCGGTAAGCTCAGGTTCAACACTGGTATCGTTCTCCGCGGCACGGTGATTTTACGTCTATAGCTCTGCGGCTGCGTTCTCCCATGGCTTAGTGGCACAGCCCATGCTATCGTGCTAGCTTGTGGTGTCGCGGCTGGTCTGTCGTCCGTGTGATTGTTAGGTACCGTAATCGTGCTCCCTGGCTTGGTGAGATCCGGTTCTACCCTGATAACGTGCTCTAATGCTCGATGACTTCCCGTTTTCGGATTCCCGCCGCTTCATGCCTGGTCCGGCGACCGTACTCCGTGCTCTTCCGTGGTGCTATGGGAGAGTTGCTGTCCATGCACTCTTACCGCTACGTGCGTACTCTTCCGTAGCCACCCTTTTTAGCATGCTGGGGTGTCTGTATATCTATTTCCCTTCCGTGGTCTGTACGCTCCCGTCATATTCTTGTCCCTCTGTCCTTTTCATAGCTGCGTGCACTTCCGTCTTTCACGCTACGCATACAACTTCGTGATTTGCATCGGCTAAGACTTCTATCGTTGTCCATGGCCTTCCGTGCTTCGTGTTGCTCTTTTATCCCATCGTCTACATAGTGTGGGTCGGTGTTCCTTCGCGTTTTGTGTTCTTGCTTAGCCTCCGCGCTAACTT
>NW_003303473.1:17083-26192 GCF_000142945.1 Phytophthora infestans T30-4 | reverse complement strand
TAGCCCGGTTTTAGGTAGAAAGTCTAACAGAGTCCCCGTTTTCTCAGGTGCTTTCATAGATTTACATGTTAATTGCATCGGCCCGCTTCCGTGCTTTGTAGCTCTGTGTTCGTATTTGTTTCCCCTCCATCGTACATACTGTTTCTTTCTGCCCTACAAATCCAGTTCGATAAGCTCGCACCTTCACCTAGGCTCACGCCCTGTCCTAAGCTCCCATACAACGCACCTAAACACGAAAGTAATTGTGACCAATGGAAAACGTTTATTTTTAGCCAATCAGTTTTTCTGGTGATTACGCGGATGTTTGTTGCGCTGGCGAGGTTTCCAGCGACGACGGCGGCGATTAATGCGCTCCTGGACAACACGCCGCGGCGGTTGTGGGGGCCCCATAGCGGCGGCAACTAAGGCCAGGCTTTGTTGGCGCGAATCAGTGGCTGTCTTCGGTTCTGGTGTGCGTGGGCGGTGCCAAAACGCCTGGCTGTATGGACCAGAGGCGCACGCGATGCACCTGCGGGCACCCGCTCGAGCCTGGCCCTGTGCGAATGCATCCCATGCTAAGAATTGTTCGCAACAGGCGCACAGCCGGAGCTGCAGCCCGAGACCGTCTGGCTCGAGCGGGGGGTGCACAATGACCGCCTGGCACGTCGAGCACATGGGAGGTAAACGTTCCATTGGAGAAATGTTTTATTAGAAACGTTTTTATTAAATTTGTAATATTATTTTTTAAGTATTAAACTAAGTATTTCGAAGTGTTGAATTACTACTTTGCTAAAATGCGATCCAGTGGTGTCGCCAGGGTCTAAAAAAAATCAACAGCGCCTACGACGATATAATAGTACCGGTGTGCACGTCGGCGAAGCCTACCAATGCAAATTAACCCGCACACACGCAGCGCCCTTTGCGTGAGGTGGCGCTCCAGCGTTAAAAATGAGGGCAAAATGAAATTTGAACTGTGCATTTTAAGTACGATGTGTTGACCACATACAGTGTGTACACCACATAATTCAATTTTAGCCAATCGACGCCGCCTTCGCTGCGCTCGGCAGCCAGTAGAACGCGCGCATTTGCGTTACATTCTAGAACCCTACCCTCGGACGGACTGACAGACACCAGACTCCACTAGGGGGGTAAGACTAGCCGTTCGCCGCCGCTACGCGGCGGAGGTGGCAGGTTGTAGTCCCAGGGGAAATGGGCTCACGCCTTCGCTGCGCTCCGGCGTAAACATGTTTCATGTAAACGTTATGTACTAAATGCATATGAAATTGAACATTCCTACTCCGAACCAAAGATCTGCTTGTAGACAATGTTCTGGGCGTAGACCCCATCCTCCTCCTCCAGCTTTGGGTACTCGACCAGCGCCTTGAATCTTGATCTTGAAGTAACTCGCGACATCGCAACGTACAGCTGCCCGTGGGAGAAGCAAGGCGTAGCAAGATACAGCCCCAAGTACTGCACCGTTTGTCCTTGCGCCTTGTTAATCGTCATCGCAAAGGCCGGTTGGACAGGAAACTGCTTGCGTCTCAAATGAAACGGAAAGCTCCGAATGTCTCCGTCACTGATGAAAACAATGCGGGGAATCAACACATGTTGCCCTTGTCGCTCACCGGTCATAATTGTGGCGTGGATGACATGTGGCTTGAGGGCCACAATTCGAAGCCGTGTTCCGTTGCACAGCCCTAGATCTGGATTCAGGTTCCGCATCATCATGATAGGCATTCCTACCTTGAGGGTCAATTTGTGGGAAGGCATTCCACTGATATTCATCGAGTGGAGTACCTCCTGCTCGAAGAAATTGCCGTCACCGTCGTCTTGTACAGAATCGGAAGACATGTATTCCCGCGCTTGTCCAGCTAATCGATCGGTCACCGCTTCATTGATGCGGTGCACGATTGCGTTCGTGGTCGTGAGGATCGTACGGTTAGCGAAATACTCATCGGTAGCAACTTCGGGGTTGTTAATCTCGCCATACATCTCGTCGATGATCCGATCCATGCCTCTTGGAATAACACCAGGACGAATTTCCCGGTCCTCATCCTCAGGCACAGGTGGATTCTCAATCAGCATATCGCGCGGGATCTTCATGTAATCGTTTCCTAGGGAAGGGTTTACATCATGCCTTCCCTCCCCGACTTGCAGCAGGAGCTCGGAGAACGCAGCCATTTCCTCAGCAGTGTCTGCAGTATCAGCTGTGCGCACTCGCATGTTTTCCGTAAGACGGAACGTCTGGAATTGGGGCCACAGCCTAGACGACTTGAGGCAAGCGTCAATTGTCTCTACGGGTGCTCCATTCTTAACGACCGGGAGAATCTGGCGGAAATCTCCCGAAAGTACAAACACTTTCCCCCCAAAAGGCTCTGTATCGTTGTCAAGTATGTCCCGCAGTGTTCTGTCTACTGCCTCGAATGCGTGGCGATGGGCCATAGGTGCTTCGTCCCAAATAATTAAACTTGCATGCTTGATCAACTCCTGAATATGAGAGTTCTTCCTGATACCGCACGTCGAGCTCTCGTTCAATTTCAAAGGGATCTTGAATGTAGAATGAGCTGTCCTACCACCCATGAGCAAGAGCGAGGCGATACCGCTAGACGCCACAGCGATGGCGATTTTTCCCGAGAGTCTGACTTTGGCCAGTATGTTTCGAAGCAGTGTAGATTTTCCAGTACCACCCGGGCCATCGACAAAAAATAGTTTCTTGCCTTCCTCCGGGCATTCAACCGCTTCAATAATCTGGTCGTAAACCACCCGCTGACTTTCGTTTAGCTGATCTTCTGTGCTTACAATTGCCTCCAAAGCTGACGCATCGTATCCAGTGAGCTCACGTCGTAGTAATCCGTTTTGGCGAAGCGCTTCACGAATCAATGTTGGGAACGACCCCAACTGAGGAAGCTCGTCGAAGTCCAGCTACCGCATACCCACTCGCTTGAAGTAGTTCTTGAATGCTCATCAGCGTTTCAAATTCGACCAACGCCGACTTAAAGGGGTCCATCAAAGCCTGATGTTTGCGTGCGAAGTCTTGGGAAAGATCCGCGAAAAACCGATCCCATAGAACACCAACATTTGCTGGAGCTGAATACACCAGAATGGTGACGAAGAGCTGGCGTAGTTGATACGGCATTTGGAACTCAGCCGCTTCCCTCAAACACGAAACCCACTCGTTGTCATTCTCTAAGTAGCCAGCCTCCCGCACCGCAATTTGGAATGTTGGGCAGACAATCCCGTTAACCGTTCTCAAGTCTTCAAACGACGTTGGACCTCTACGCTGACAGAGCAGTAGCCGAAGATAGAACCGCTCCATGTCTCGAGGAGACACGTGAATCATGCGACCAACCGCAGCTTGATACTGTTTCCTGCGAACCCACCTTTTCGGTTGCCCTTTCTCCGGCGCTTTCCAGCAGAACTCTTTGGGGATATCCTGATACAGCATCGTCCTGGCAATATGATTCTGAGGCTCTTCACTCGCACACAACTCAAAGAATCTGGTCAGCATCGTGTGACTACCCCGTTCCAAAACCGCCTCCGGGTTTTCCGTCTCGCGAAAGCAAATTGTCTGGCCTGACTCGAGATGAACAGTTAGCTGTGTCACCGCATGGGTTTTCCCCTGAATTGTGAAATCGAGCAGGCGCATGCAAGCTTCCACCGGAGAAATGTACCGGGCGCTCAAGAAACGTAGAATCTCATTTGGTTCTCGACGCGCACTCTGCTGCCCTCCTCGGACTTCTTCCACAGTGAGTATAGCCATGTCGGGTCCTTTGTACACATACTTGTACAGGTATTTAACCGCAGTAATATCCGTGCACACTTCGACGTTGATGTGGCAGTTGTACTTCTGGGATAAGTACGGGTTGTACGGTACAACCCACTGGTTGATCGTAGCATTGTCGTATTCTCTGCCTTTGAACTTTAGAACACCTTCTTGCCGTCGACGTCGTCTGTACACTGGATATCCGTTGGCATTGGCTTGTGTAGCTTCTGCTAAGGGCTTCGGATATCCTTTGGTGCACTTGCCGTCCTTCATACACGCGCAGGAAGGATTTGCAGGCCCGCATGGACCATGGAGCATGCATGACATGACCGTCTCATACAGCTGAGGGTTTTTATCCTTATCTGGGATCTCAGCGCATACCATCTTGTCTACGATCTCGCGGGTTCGAGGTTTGTCTTCGTCAGCCAAAATAATCAGTACGTGAGCGTGGGGGAGCCCTCGTTTTTGAAACTCGACAACGTAAATCCGCGCGCGCACTCGCCCCAGAACGCCTTGGTTTAAATCATCGAGCGTCGCTTGCAATTTCTGCTGCCACACGCGAGCCACGATGTCTGGTCGATCTTGAGCTGTCTGGGTCTCGGAAGGTAACGCTTCAAGAATCTCGTCCCATTTGGGGTTGCACGTTTCAGTCAGGAAGACGTCGGGCCGTCCATACTCGCGTACAATTGCCATCGAATCTTGATACGACTTGTACATGGACCGCGGGCTACCCAGGTGCGAAGCCGGTAGTATGATACGCTTGCCAACCTGATTAAGAAAGTGGGTTGGTCGTGCTCTACTGCCTCCGTCCCGGTCCGGGTGCACCAATCTGTTCTGGGCCCGGTCATATTCCGACAGCAGCACTTCTCCTTCCGCCAGAGCCAAAGTATCCTCATTGAGCAAAGCGTCTTGAACACCCCTGTATTGATCGGCGCGAAGTGTTTTCTGATTGTCGGCCACCCAGTGAAGCTGTTCTTGCTCACATTTTGCACGCTGATCTACACACCACTGTTGAAATAGACGCCCACCTTGGTGGAGAGCGGACTGATCATCCACTTTCTGGTGGAGGCGGAACGCAACGTGTTCACGAAGCGACATCGCCTTCTTGTTTCTATACTCAGCACCATTCGCGAACTCGTCTGTGTAGGTCCAGCCCTTCTCTCCATATGGAAGGAGAAGCGGGTATTGGAGTGGATCGTAATCGGCGTGAGTCTCGTACAAACGTAGCAGTCTTTGATCGCGTGTAAAGAGTAGTAGATCCCGAGGCTGAGCCAGGTTGCCATCCTCAATGAGAGTCGCAGCCACTTCAGACACAGTGGGGCGGTTATGCGTCCTCGGTCGCGAGGAGTTGTCGTGCAGACGGAACACCAAGTCTACTGGAGCCTCCGTGTTGTGTTGACGCACCTGCTGCCCAAAGTGGAGGAACCGTTGCGCCAATGGGTTGTGCTCTGCCATCATTTTCTCGATGTCTAGTAGTGCAACACGATCCAGATCCGCGAATATACCAAGACGTCGCTCCGCGCGGCGTTGCATGTCTGGATCCACAATGTAGATCTGCGCAAACTTGGGTGCTACTCGCGCGCCTGTCCGACGGTCTATGTGGGGGAGGAGAGATCCTAGGTAGTGCCCCATAGCCCCTTGAATGCGATATGTGTACACCCCGTGTGTACCGGCAACGCTCTCGTCTTGACGTACGTTTTGAAACGATCGGTTTGAGCATGAAGCACCAATCGACGTAAACGCGAAGGCTTGGTTGTAAGCACGAATTTGACGGCGGAACTCGGGATCTCCGTACAGCTGAAGCAGCTTCCGTGGCGCGGGGTGCAGTGGAGGCAGCTTTACTCTGCCTCCCAGACAGCATGATATCGCAGACTCGCCTGGCCACTTCCAAGCCTTGCAGATCGGACAAATGGTTGTAGCCGGAAGCTTGTGCCGGCCGCTCACCACGTCGTCACCCGTTATCATGGACGCATCGAAGTCTTCGAGGGATATAAGAGCGTGTCCATGCCGGATGCATTGGCGTCGAGTGCGCACCCGCTCGAGTTCTTGCTGGCGCTCGTCTTCTGCCTGCCCAGCTCGTCGATTGGATTGCCGTTGTCGGTCTAGGGCGCGCTCAGCTACCCGATCATGTTCATTCAGTTCTGCTCTGTGTGAGGCTTGCTGCTGCCGATTCTGCTCCCGTTGTTCCTGAAGCTCATCTCCACGTAACCGAGCTCTTTGGGCGCGCTTGCGCTCGGCATCTTTCTTCCTCGATCGATCACGTTGAGACAGCGTCATATTGGCTCGTCTCGTACGGGCCCTCTGCGCATCACCGGCACGGCGGCGTTCGTTGAGAGATAGCGTCTCGTTATCTCTGTTTCCGCTAGCGTGCTGCGTTCTCGAGACAGGGGGCATTTCTTGAGCGGTAGGTTGTGGTACGCCAGGCACTTCAAATAAAGCCTCTTCAGCGGCTCCTGCTTGATATGCCGCCTCCATTCGAGCCGCAAACCGACGCTGATGTACCACAGGATCGGACTCTTCCGTCTTCTCCTCCTCCTCTTCAATGCGATCAGCCGGAACTTCCGCCGCTTCTGTGACTTCTGTCTCGTCTTGGTGCACACTGAGGGCCTTCAGCGCTTTGTTCAAGTCGTAGCGTTTCTTCCTGCGCTTGGTCTGACGTCGTTTCCGTGCATCCTTTTCCTCTTGCCTGGGTGTCGCGTTGATACGTTCGTTCTCGCGCAGGGCCTCCTCCAGCTCCTCGCGCGTTCTCTTTCGCTTACTCCGACCCATAGTTCTGCGAACACGAAAACGTGACGCGTTAGACAATGTCTAAGTACACCGCACGTAGCAGTAGGTTTTCATCGAGTAGTGTGTTGGAATATGCGTACTATCCGGGATTGCTTGCCCCCATCAAGGTTATCTCCGATCACTTATCCCACAGTCACGGGCCGTGAGGCCCGGAGCGGTTTTAGTTTGCAAATTGTGCAGTCGAATCTTCAGGGTTGGGCCCCCGGGTAGTACTGTAGCTTGAGGTGCGATATCCTTTTGCCAAAAAGGCGGCCGTTAATTGCAAAGGCTGGTTATTGATAGGCTATTACAGCCCCCATCCCATCTGTCGGTTAAAAGAGGCCAGTTACGGTACCCCCTCCTGACCAACTGCACGCACGCAATGTGCGTGCCCATCAATAACCATTAACGACCGGCTCAACTGGTTCGCTGTCGGGTTTGCGGTCAATGGACCAGGTGCCAAATGTGCTCTCGCGCAGAGTGGGCGGTGGGATAAAGCCCCAAGAATCCAGAGGGCTCTGGAACTAAATCCCCATAGCACGGCTACCTACTTGCAGGATAAAATCCCGCAAGTTATAAGCTACCCCCTAAGCAGCCCCAGGAACCTCGGACTATCTGTGTATGTGTGTCTTGCTAGCTACTAATGTAAACTAACATGCATACACGCAGCGTACCTTTAGTGTCGTGGCGCTCCGCAGCTTCCGTTTTGAAAATGGGGGCAAAATGAAATTTGAACTGTGCATTTTAAGTACGATGTGTAGACCACATATAATATGTACACCACATATTGCAATTTTAGCGAATCGAGGCCGCCTTCGCTGCGCTCGGCAGCCAGTAGAACGCCCGCATTTGCGTTACATCAATATACCCTAGCCGCGGACGGACTGACAGACACCAGACTCCACTAGAGAGGTAAGACTAGCCGTTCGCCGCCGCTACGCGGCGGAGTGGCATGGTTTGTTGGAGATGAGGTGGCCGCAACCTTAGTGCTTCTTGGTGTCGCGTGTTTTGAGAGCGTGGTTCACCCCGTAGATCTTGGCATCGTGTATTTAACCACTTGCCTTCCGTAGTCTCATTCGGCCCCGTATAATATCGTGGTTTGGAACGTTTCCGTTACCCCGTACTACAGGTTGGGTGTTGTTTTCTTCAATGGTCCATGCTCTTTCGTGCTCTTCCCGGCTTCGAGGTTCCTGCTCACCCATGGCCCACGCTGCTCAGCGGTTCTGTCCTCTCTCTTGTGGGTTCATGCGCTTTAGTACGGCCTTTTCGTAAATGCTAACTTTTCTCTGTTCTCAAACGTTTATGTGGGTTGCACTGGCTTCGTGGTAGATACTATTTCGTGGCCGTTGGCCTTCCATCGCCGGTGCTCTAGCCGAAGTGTGCTATTCCGTGGTTTGGTGACTTCATGCAGTCGTGTTGTTCCGTCGCCCGTGTATCGTGCTCTCCAGGTGAGGTTCCATCGACTGCGGTATCACGCTATCGTGCAATCACGGTGTGGTAATGCTGTCTATGGTATTGTGGTCACGTAGTGCATCTGCGTTGCCCGTGTTATCGTGTTCTACAATGGCATCGTGCTCCACGGTGTGCAGTCGTGGTCACCCCAAGCGCCCACCTCCCCGTTTATTTCGTGGCTGGCCCGCCGTTCGTGCAATCTAGTTCTAATGTAGTACTGTCCTCCGTGGCTCGGTAAGCTCAGGTTCAACACTGGTATCGTTCTCCGCGGCACGGTGATTTTACGTCTATAGCTCTGCGGCTGCGTTCTCCCATGGCTTAGTGGCACAGCCCATGCTATCGTGCTAGCTTGTGGTGTCGCGGCTGGTCTGTCGTCCGTGTGATTGTTAGGTACCGTAGTATCGTGCTCCCTGGCTTGGTGAGATCCGGTTCTACCCTGATAACGTGCTCTAATGCTCGATGACTTCCCGTTTTCGGATTCCCGCCGCTTCATGCCTGGTCCGGCGACCGTACTCCGTGCTCCTCCGTGGTGCTATGGGAGAGTTGCTGTCCATGCACTCTTACCGCTACGTGCGTACTCTTCCGTAGCCACCCTTTTTAGCATGCTGGGGTGTCTGTATATCTATTTCCCTTCCGTGGTCTGTACGCTCCCGTCATATTCTTGTCCCTCTGTCCTTTTCATAGCTGCGTGCACTTCCGTCTTTCACGCTACGCATACAACTTCGTGGTTTGCATCGGCTAAGACTTCTATCGTTGTCCATGGCCTTCCGTGCTTCGTGTTGCTCTTTTATCCCATCGTCTACATAGTGTGGGTCGGTGTTCCTTCGCGTTTTGTGTTCTTGCTTAGCCTCCGCGCTAACTTAATCACAAAACGCTGTTTTTGCATTTCGTTTGATGTACGCTACATATATTGTTCTAAAACTCGCACAATATCTTCAGGTCGCACACTACGTGCGCAAATACAAAGGAAGGTGACACTTTTTCCCGGAGGCAAAACACAATAGTCGTATTTAAAGTTTTCACATTATTATTTATAGTAATATATTTGTTATTTAATATCAAACGTTGATATAGCAATTATGAGTAGTCCTCCTACAAATAACTGCAAGTAAAAAATGAATCATAAGGAAATAGTACTACGCAAAACAG